>NC_134897.1:28327174-28342174 GCF_041734735.1 Babylonia areolata | reverse complement strand
AAAAACTTTGTGTCTAAAAGTCCAAATCATGGACCCTCCCATTGCCAGCATACAACCTATCAAACATTATGACTTTAAAGAAAGTCTTCATGACATTTGTTTGTACATTTCAAATGCATTAAGACAGTTCATACATTAAAAAAAAAAAAAGGAAAAACATTTATTTGACTGGTTACTTCTTTTTTCCTTCCCGGAATGTTAGCTATCACATTCTACAATGTGGGCCTTTCATTCCCATGCGACCACAATAGAAACAACACCTGTGCAAGAACCTTTCTTTCCCTCCTATCAGTCTCTGTCGACCTGCCCTTTCCAGCAGGCTCTTCTGTTCCTACATTTAGCAAGTGGCACTTCACGTATGATCAATAAAGTGCCACTAGCCAGCCAGTGGGGAGTTCTTAGCCCTCTGCTGTATCAGCCCTTCAGACCAGATGAGATCAGGATGGTCCTCTTTCTCCTTCCTGCTCTCCTTTCCTACTATGACTCAGAGAGATTTGCAATCCCTCCTAGTCTTCTTCTTCTTCTTCTGCGTTCACTCGTATGCACACGAGTGGGCTTTTACGTGTATGACCGTTTTTACCCTGCCATGTAGGCAGCCATACTCCGTTTGTGCATGCTGGGTATGTTCTTGTTTCCATAACCCACCGAACGCTGACATGGATTACAGGATCTTTAACGTGTGTATTTGATCTTCTGCTTGCATATACACACGAAGGGGGTTCAGGCACTAGCAGGTCTGCACACATGTTGACCTGGGAGATCGTAAAAATCTCCACCCTTTACCCACCAGGCGCTGTCACCGTGATTCGAACCCGGGACCCTCAGATTAACAGTCCAATGCTTTAACCACTCGGCTATTGCGCCCGTCCCTCCCTGCAGTCAGCCCTCCCTGCAGTCAACCCACCCTGCAGTCAACCCTCCTGCAGTCAACCCTGTCTTGTCTCCTTGCTGTCTGCCTGCTGGTGTGTTTGTATTTCAGACAGGGACAATGTAACAGCCCCATTTTTCCCCCCAGCTGGATGTTAGTGTAGTCACATTGTGTCAGGCGTTGGTTTCAGTTTCAAGGAGGTGTCAAAGCATGCAGACTGGTCCATACATGTCACACCACATCTGTTTAAAATAATATTTAAAAAAACAACAACATGATTTATAAAAAGCATATACCTGACCAACACATACACCCAACAAACTGGTCAGGCTGCGTAAAACATTAACTTAAAATGAAATTAAAACAGAAAAATGAAAGCAAATTGATAAATTGATACATTAAATTCTAATAAAATCAAAGATACATAGAAGGTAAATGACTGAAGTAAATTAAGAATAAAAATGGGCCACATTCATCAAACTTGTATGTCTCTCATCTTAGGATGGCAGTGAAGTCTCTGTCTGTCTGTCTCTCTCTTCATCCATTAGAATGTTTGCACTTTGGATCAGACATACTGGTTTCAAAGCAAACACATACATGTACACAACTCTTCTCTCTTTCATCCCCCATGGTCTGTTCTAGCAGTTTATGGCTGGCTGACACCAGTGCCTGTGGAGTGGGTCATTCCACAGTTTGAATGCACAACAGATCCCCTGCATGGTGGGTACGATCCTGTGTGTCTTGATTTTTGTGGGGTCATCACGACAACTACGAGTCTAGTCTCCTTCTTTTCCCTTACGGTGAACACTTTCGTCAAGCCGACAATTATTTCACACTGAAGAAGGGAAATTATCCTTGTCGTGTCAAGACAGGAAAGCAGTTCATTCTCTTTCTTATTGTCACCTACTCTTCATCCATTGGGATGTTTGCACTTTGGATTAGGCAGGTTTCAACGTATGTACACAACTTTCTCTGTTTCCTCCCCCAACCCCCTGTTTCAGCTGCATATGGATGGCTAACATAAGCCTGTTGAGTCGGCCCCTCAACAGTATGATCATACAGCACACACCCCTTGCATGGTGGGTATGTGATCCTATGTGTCTGGATTTTTTTAGGTCATCACCATGAGTGTGTGTGATATCCTAGTCATGTCAGGTCAGGGCAGCAGTGCAGTCTATCTCTCACACTCTCAGTCTCACCCTCCCTTCATCCATTTCAATGTTTGCTCTCTGGATTGGAGTCTGGTTACAATGCAACCCCCCCACCCTGGCCTGCACTCTGTTTTAGCAGCTTGTGGAGAGCTATCATCTGAGCCTGGGGAGATGGACTCTCTCAGTATAACACCACAGCTTCCTTGCAAGCTGGGTATGATTCTGTGTGTTGTGTTTTGGGGGGGTTCATCACAATGACTGTGAGTCGTCAACTTATTCTTTTCTCTGTATGGTGAACACCCTCGTCAAGTTGACAGTTGTTTAAAGGAGGGGGAGTTATCTGGTCAGAATAGTAGTGCAGTCTCTCTCTCTCTCTCTCTTCATCCATGACTTCTTCTTCTGCGTTCGTGGCCTCCAACTCCCTTGTTCACTCGTATGCACACGAGTAAATGCAAAGACTGACATTATGTCACTACTGCAACATACGATATAATCTTTGAAATATACTTCTTCTTCTTCTGCGTTCACTCGTATGCACACGAGTGGGCTTTTACATGTATGACCGTTTTTACCCCGCCATGTAGGCAGCCATACTCCGTTTTCGGGGGTGTGCATGCTGGGTATGTTCTTGTTTCCATAACCCACCAAACGCTGACATGGATTACAGGATCTTTAACGTGCATATTTGATCTTCTGCTTGCATATACACATGAAGGGGGTTCAGGCACTAGCAGGTCTACACATATGTTGACCTGGGAGGTCGTAAAAATCTCCACCCTTTACCCACCAGGTGCCGTCACCGTGACTCAAACCCGGGACCCTCAGATTGACAGTCCAACGCTTTAACCACTTGGCTGTTGCGCTCGTCTCTTCATCCATTACAATGTTTGCACTTTGAATCAATCAGACTATTTGCAAAGCACTCTGTTTTAACTGCTGCCTATGAACAGAGCTCTATCATCTGAGCCAGGAAAGAGGGGCTCTCACACTGTAACAGTGTGAGTATCCCAACAGAATCCCCAGCATGATATGGGTATGACTGTGTGTTGGTTTGGGGGGAATTTGTTTGTCATAACTCTGACTGTGAATAATCTTCTTTTCCCACATGGCAAACAGCTTTGTAAAGTAAATTATTTCACACGAAAGAAAAGGAGTGATAGTGAGAGAGGAGGGGTGAATTGGACAGTATCCTCGTTTTTGGCAGACAGACAGACAGACAGGAGGACAGACCAACTGAAACTCACCCCCACCCACCCTCCAAATGTGAGCTCAACAATTGATATTCTGGCCTGTGTTCTTATCCTTGGCAGCCAGACTGATGGAGTGTCTGACTGACCGACTAAAATTGATACTTACCCCGCCCCCACCTCTTCCCAAAGGGGGCAGTAATTTCTGAGAGGCATGGATCAGTGTAGCACAGTCCCCCATCAGTGGAGAGGGACTGTATTGTGGTGTGTGTGTGTGCGTGCGTGCGTGCATGCGTGCGTGCGTGTGTGTGTGTGTGTGTGTGTGTGTGTGTGTATGTATGTATGTGTGTGTGTGTGTGTGTGTGTGTGTGTGTTTATGTATGTATGTATGTATGTGTGTGTGTGTGTTTATGTATGTGTGTGTGTGTGTGTGTGTGTGTGTGTGTGTGTTTATGTATGTATGTATGTGTGTGTGTGTGTATGTGTGTGTGTGTGTGTGTGTGCACGTACTGACGGAGAGGGCTGAGCAGGAAAGGGAACAGTGATCAGTTTGTTCCTTTCATCTCTTCCATCATCATCAGTCTGTCAGTGGTCGGCGCTGCCTTCACTGATAAAATTCTCCACATTTGTTTCTGCCTGCCTGTAACCATGTCCCATGACATCCTGACTTGTAAGCTAAGTCTTATTTCAATATGGTGAAAGCACTTTATTGACGAGCGTACTGTCACAACAGTCATCTTCTTCTTTGTTCATGAGCTGCAACTCCTGGGCTTTTACGTGTATGACCGTTTTTACCCCGCCATGTAGGCAGCCACACTCCGTTTCCAGGGGTGTGCATGCTGGGTATGTTCTTGTTTCCATAACCCACCAACTGCTGACATCGATTACAGGATCTCTAACATGCGTATTTGATCTTCTGCTTGCGTATACACATGAAGGGGGTTCAGGCACTAGCAGGTTTGCACACAACTGACCTGGGAAATCAGAAAAATATCCACCATTTACCCACTAGGCGCCGTTACCAAGATTCAAACCTGTGACCTTCAGACTGAAAGTCCAACGCTTTAACCACTCGGCAATTGTGCTCGTCGTCACAACAGTCAAGGAGTTAAATACACAGAGAGAAACACAGAAAGAGATGGAAGAAGAACAGATCAACACTGTTGTTCCGACCTTGTGAACAACTTTAAAAGATAATGTGTTTGTGAAAAATCTCCAACATAAAAACAAGTGCAGTGTAACTCCCTGTCTCACAATACCCAGCACTGCAACATTACAAAAGGGGAATGGAACCAGAACCAGAACGCTACGGTCTGTGAACAAACACCATTAACCACTTCCCAATGATGGTCAATGGTCGACGCCTCCATCCATTTTTCACAAGGCCACCGTTTAAAGCTATGCCTGGTCTTTGTGCTAGCTAGCAAGTTGTGTCCAACATTCGACACCAATGTTGGCTATTTCCCCATCTTCCTGCCATTAGCGGTAACGACTGTCATGACATCAAAGGTCCGCAATCTGTGCAGTCATCTGCATCACCAGGTAGTGCACCCAAAGAAAGCAAGCCAAGAAAAAACTCCAGGTGACCAGAATGCACACAGGTGGGGGTTGGGGCAGAACCATTGAAGGAACAAAAAAAATTCAGTCAGTATCATCAACAAGGCCAGGGAAAAAAAGGTGGGTGGATGTGGTGTGGAGGCATGGGGGTTGTATGTGTGGGAGGTTCCAATATTATATCAATTAGATAGTTAACAAACATCACATCAGTGAGGGAGGTTCCAATATTATATCAATTAGATAGTTAACAAACATCACATCAGTGAGGGAGGTTCCAATATTATATCAATTAGATAGTTAACAAACATCACATCAGTGAGGGAGGTTCCAATATCATATCAATTAGATACTGAACAAACATCACATCAGTGAGGGAGGTTCCAATATCATATCAATTAGATAGTTAACAAACATCACATCAGTGAGGGAGGTTCCAATATCATATCAATTAGATAGTTAACAAACATCACATCAGTGAGGGAGGTTCCAATATCATATCAATTAGATAGTTAACAAACATCACATCAGTGAGGGAGGTTCCAATATCATATCAATTAGATAGTTAACAAACATCACATCAGTGAGGGAGGTTCCAATATCATATCCATTAGATAGTTAACAAACATCACATCAGTGTGGGAGGTTCCAATATTATATCAATTAGATAGTTAACAAACATCACATCAGTGTGGGAGGTTCCAATATTATATCAATTAGACAGTTAACAAACATCACATCAGTGTGGGATGTTCCAATATTATATCAATTAGATAGTTAACAAACATCACATCAGTGTGGGAGGTTCCAATATTATATCAATTAGATAGTTCACAAACATCACATCAGTGTGGGAGGTTCCAATATCATATCCATTAGATAGTTAACAAACATCACATCAGTGTGGGAGGTTCCAATATTATATCAATTAGATAGTTAACAAACATCACATCAGTGTGGGAGGTTCCAATATTATATCAATTAGACAGTTAACAAACATCACATCAGTGAGGGAGGTTCCAATATTATATCAATTAGATAGTTAACAAACATCACATCAGTGTGGGAGGTTCCAATATTATATCAATTAGATAGTTAACAAACATCACATCAGTGAGGGAGGTTCCAATATCAAATCAATTAGATACTGAACAAACATAACATCAAGTTTTTTTTCCTCAGTCTGCGATCTGTGAATTCAAAACAAAATACCCAGCACATCACACGTGAACACACGTTGATACACTAACAGGAAAACAGTCAAAGGCCGCACTACATAACATAAGACACAGAGCACACTGACCCCACGCTTTGTGCGCAAGCTGTTTTGCTGGCAACAGTTCAGATGCACAACAGGTGAAAATGAAATGGATCCACTGACAATCTACACATTATCTTCCTTCCATAAAGGCACATGCCACGAAAACCCCCATTCTGTTCTTGGCAAAAGCTAATCGTCTCACTGTCTGGACAGGGGGAAAGCTGTACGGTAACTCGGTAAGCCAGAGGAGTACAAAACTGAACATCACTGTAAAGGCAATGGTAACAAGAAATATATAACTGTGCTGAAAATACCTGAAGAAAAAAAGTACATTAAAACTGCGATTTATTTTTTTCTTCAGATGTGAATGGCACAATTATCAAAAGGCAGCACTGGCAGTGATCTTCTTAAAACATCCCACACCCCTTAACACACACACACACACACACAAGTTCCACACACACATAAACACAAATGCAAGCATACCATTTTAAAATCCAGAATAACACTCTCTGCTGAGTTTTGATTGAACAATACTGCATTTCTTTGTTGTTGCTGCTGTTGTTTTGTACAGTGCTTTCAGACTGGACAGTTTTCCTATGGAATTATGCTTGTATAATGATCATCAATTTACACAACATTATCTTCGAAAAATCGTCAAATGTGACACATTCTCGTGTGTGTGTGTGTGTGTGTGTGTGTGTGTGTGTCAGGGTGTGTATAATAAGACTAATGTTTATAAACTCATTTCTACATCACAAAACCCACCTTCCCCATCCTTTTAAACTTTTCCCTGTATGCCCTGAAGGAAATATGTCCAGGTATTTTTTTTTTTTTTTTTTTTCAAAGATGTCCTGAATATGATTATTCATCTCACGGTTCATCACTGGACTCTTTCCAAAAATACCCAGCAGTCACAAACCCCATAAACATTTTCCACAAGCATCCATGGTGAGGAATAGGCAAATCTCATCTTGCTTCCACTCTCTGTCTTCCCTCAGCCCTTTCAGTCAACAAAGACTTTTTCCTTCCTTTTTTTCTTTCTTTCTTTTTTTTTTCTTCAGGGTTGGAGGGTGGCAGGAATGGTTAAGACGCTCAGCTGCCAATACAGAGAGTCCGTGAGGGTGTGGGTTCGAATCCCGCTCTCGCCCTTTCTCCTAAGTTTGACTGGAAAATCAAACTGAGCGTCTAGTCTTTCGGATGAGACGATAAACCGAGGTCCCGTGTGCAGCACGCACTTGGCGCACTGAAAAAGAACCCATGGCAACGAGAGTGTTGTCCTCTGGCGAAATTACGTAAAATGAAATCCACTTTCATAGGTACACAAATATGTAAGCATGCACTCAAGGCCTGACTAAGCGCGTTGGGTTATGCTGCTGGTCAGGCATCTGCTCAACAGATGTGGTGTAGCGTGTATGGATTTGTCCGAACGCAGTGACGCCTCCTTGAGAAAGTGAAACTGAAACTGGAGGGTGGGTGGGTGGGACAAGAGTTACTTGTAAACTTCTCCGCTTCACTTGATGTTTATTTTGATCACCTCAAGAACAACAGCTGCGCACACAACTTTCTCTTCATCAAACACTCATTTCTGACA
Organism: Babylonia areolata; assembly: GCF_041734735.1. NCBI lineage: Eukaryota > Metazoa > Mollusca > Gastropoda > Neogastropoda > Buccinidae > Babylonia > Babylonia areolata. The sequence goes on along the minus strand of NC_134897.1, from coordinate 28,334,559 downwards.
GTGAGCATACTGGGTTAACACTTGTTTCTCATGGTGAGGATATTGGGTGATTTAGGTCGTTATATGTATGTGATACCCCCCCCCCCCCCCCCCCCACCACCCATCCCCCTTCTCTCCCTCCCCCTTCCTTCCTTCTTCTTCGTTTGTGCACTGAAACTCCCACGTTCACTCGTATGTACATGAGTGGGCTTTTACGTGTTCAACCATTTTCAACCCGCCATGTAGGCAGCCATACTTCGCTTTCGTGGGTACCTCCCCCTTCCAATCCTGGCGTTTTCGTTTTTGTTGTTGGTGAACAGCAGGAATCACATACAAGCCATTAAGGTTTTGCCTAGTTAGTAAAAAAGTATATGAATTTTTTTTTTACTTGTTCATTTTGAATTTTGTTTGTCATCATTGATTTTTTCTTTCTTTCTTTTTATTCATTCCTCTGCACTCAGGCCAATGGGCATGTGATCAATACTGGCAGCTTGCCTTTGGGAGTTATTTCTGGGCAGGTCTGATCGTGAGGTCAACACATGTTGTAAGCTCACGGATGACTGCACACAGGAGGAAGAATGCTGGAGGACATATGTGTGGCTCCTATTCAAATACACACTGTCAGCAGGCTTTATTCATGCAGGCTTCCTCTAAACTGCAATATAAAATATGCTGCTTAAAAAATATCAAATCCAGTGAATCGTTTTTCCTCGATGCTAGAAATGTCACAGTTGTGAGTGGGGAAGAATATGGTGGTAAGTGTGATAATGTATGATTAGGTTAAACTGATCTATTGTTAGATTACATGGCTCTGCAGTTGTATACCTACTTTTGTGCTGCATTTTTCTGTAGCTGAGTATGTGTGTACATGACACTGTGTACGAATATTTATGTGTGTGTGTGTGTGAGTGTTATATATGTGTGTGCATGCGCATGCGTGCGTCAGTGGGATGAAGTATATACACTTGTTGATCAAAGTGCATGTGTGTGTGTGTGTGTGTGTGTGTGTGTGTGTGTGTGTGTGTGTGTGTGTTTGTGTAAAAGTAGTAGTCTTCAATTTCATGTCTTTCCGCTTTCAATGATATAAGACAGTGTCTGTGTGTGTGTGTGTTGTGTGTGTGTGTGTGCGTGTGCGTGCGTGCGTGCGTGCGTGCGTGTGCGTGCATGTGCATGAGTGCGCTGAAGTGTATACTTGTTCATCAAAGTGCACACACACATTCATAAATAAATGTATGCGTGTATAGGTGTGTGTGCACACATGTACATGCTTGCGAGTGAACATGCGCAAGTGTGTGTGAGTATTCATATGTACATGCATGTACACCTGGGTGCTCAAGCACATTGTGTGTGCAAGGAAGTTTATATTTGAGTGTGTGCACATGTGCTTGAGTGCATGCCCATCAATACGAGTGCTGTGCATGTTGACTGATTAATTAAGTGTGTGTGTGTGTGTGTGTGTGTTTGTGTGCAAGTGCGTAACGAGTGCACAGGTGTGTGTAGGTGCATGCCTCTGGTCACAGGCAGAGATCCGGGTGTGTTAACTAGACAGCTGAACCCTGTGTAGGCTGGATGGGGAAACATAATACATGAAGAGACATGGTGTGAGAACAGGACACACAGAGAGACAGAGAGAGCTAGAGAGGGGGATCCTTGTTGCCCTCCTCCCATGTCAGGACATACGACAAGCAAGGTCTCCACCCTGTGATTCACTCACGCACATGCACACACACATGTACACACACACACTCACAGAGAGTTAAGCATGTGCACATGCGTGCAAACACACATGCTCACACACACACACACACACACACACACACACAGAGGTGCACATGCTCTCAGTCATACACACACACACTCACAAAAAGTTAAGCATGTGCACAGACGTGCGTGTACACACACACACACACACACACACACACAAACACAGACAATTGCGCATGCACAAAGACAGATCAAACACACACAACACACACACATAAACACAAAGTAAAAAAACACACACACACACGAGCATACACATGCACATACAAAAGAGAGAGTCAAACACACAGTAAAACACACAGTAAAAACACAAAGCACACACACACACACACACACACACACACACACACACCCATGCACACAGTGTCAAATGCGTATGTGTACGTGTACACATACACACGCATGCACGCACACACACACACACACACACACACACACACACACAAAGTATGCATGTGCACACAACATATACACAGAAACACTTGACAAAAAAAGCTTCTGCACACACATATTAACAAACATACACTTGAATGCACACATATGCATATATAATCACATTGTAATACCACTCACTCTTTGACAAAAAATGTTTTCAACACACACACAATATCTTAATAACTTATACAGAATTCAAAAAGGATTTATTCTGCACCTTATGCTTTACACAGCAGGTTTGCTGTGAGACAAAATGCTGATGAAGAATTATATTGTTTTAAAAAACAACTTTGAGTCTGGTTAGTGTTTTTCGTATGAAGGTGATATTTGTCTGCCTTGTAATGTCCATCTTAAATCATTTGTAGTTTGCATGGGAGTGTGTGCATGTGGTGTGTGTGTGTGTGTGTGTGTGTGTGTGTGTGTGTGTGTGTGTGTGTGTGTGTGTGTGAGTGTGTGAGAGTGTGAGAGTGTGTGTGTGTATGTGTGTGTGTGTATGTGTGTGTGTGAGTGAGTGTGTGTGTATATGTCTGTGCATGCATATGTATGTGCATGCATGTGTGTGCGTGTGGTGTGTGTGTGTGTGTGTGTGGTGTGTGTGTGTGTGCGCGCGCGTGCACAAGCGTGTGACCGTGAGCGCACATGTCTGCGTTCACATATGCGTCGATCTAAGATGTACACACGCTTAGCTGTTAAGAAAATGTCAGATGTAACAGCCACCTGGGTAACGAGCTGAGGATGTTTAACATGTACAAGCCGGCTTTGTTGTCCACAGGGTGGACTCCAGGGGTGTGAGCGGAAAACTGGTGTGTGTGTGTCACCAGCAGGGCAGCCCAGTTAAAAGGGGTCTCCTAGGTCAACAAACAGGCACACCTGCAAAGTGCATGAACCCGCTACCTACACATACACACGTGCACAACATCAACTGTGCGCATCGAAGACCCCACAATCCATGTAAGTGTTTGGTGGTGGTTTATTAAAAAACAAGAGTGTACGCAGCATGCACCCCCCCCCCCAAAAGAGCATGGCTGTCTACACAGCAGGGTAAAACAACAAGAACAAAAAAACAAACATAAAAAATGGTCATACAAGTAACATCCCACTGATATAAAGAACTGGGAGTTTTGCAGCCCATGAATGCAGCAGAAGAAGCAGCTTGCCATGCGAGGCAGACACTAAACTAAAAAGGACTACAAGTGAACACTGGGCTCTCTCTCTCTCTCTGTCTTAATCTCCCTTCCTCTCTGGCTCCACACCAAATGCTGATGTTACAGGAACTTGCTGTGCCACTCCCCCTTATTAAATCATTCCCCTCTAAACAGACACACAGTCACTGTTTTTGCTATTTTCTTCACCACTTCTCTTTCATACAAGAGAGAGAGAGAGAGAGAGAGAGAGAGAGAGTGTGTGTGTGTGTGGGTGTGGGTGGGTGTGCGTGCGTGCGTGCGTGCACGCGCGTGCGTGCGTGTGTACATGTGCATGAATGCGTATTTGTATGCATGCATGTACATGTGTGTGTGCATGTTGTGGTTTGTTGATGTGGTATGTCATTTGTATATTTGGTTTGTATCTTCTGTGTGTGTGTGTGTGTGTGTGAGTGTGTGTGTGTGTATGTGTGGGAGGGGGGATATATATGAGTGTGCATGTATTTGCGTGTGTGCATGCATGCATGCACATGTGTGCAGACATGTTTTCTTGTGTGAACTTCACTTTCGTATTTCTCCTGACCAGCTTAATACTGTGCACCAGTTATCAAATTATCAGCAAGTTTTTCTCCACGGCTGGAGTGATGAATGAGAACATCAAACAAACTAACAAAAATGAAAAATCCTTCATCGAAATGTACTTCAAATGGCTATTGATATCCAGAGTCATAATGGTATTATCATAATTAAGTTCAGCAACAAACATGAAAATGTTGGAAGGTAAATCATGGGGAACAAAAAGGTTAAAATACTTGACCTTTTTTTCATATATATATATATATATATATGAAAAAAAGGTCAAGTATTTCCCAGACTCCACCAACCCACCTCAATAAACACACATACATTCTCTCTTTCTCTCTCTCTCTCTCTCACACACACTCACACACACACTCTTCCTCCCACACACACACAAACCAATCTCCTGGAACAGTGCTTTGACAGAACCTGGAAGACATCTCTGCTGGAGAGTTACCCGAGAGCTAAAAGATTGAAGGTTCTGCACAAAGCAAACCCATCACTGTCTTGCCCACAGAGGCTAGTCTTTTTTTTCCTTCTTCTTTTTTGTGTTTTGTTTTGTTTGCTTTTCTCTTCTGTCTTCAAACTGCAGTCGATTAACCTTTCTCACAAAACATACTCAATGACAGAGAGAGAGAGGGAGATGGGGCGGGGGGGCGGGGGGGAGGGGGGGGGAGGAGGAATAGAGAGAGAAAAAAACAGAGGGCGGTACAGAACGATTGAGCCTATAAGCACGTAAACATGTCTAAAACCAGACATTTAAAAAACATAACAACAACAACAAAAAAACACCAACTAATAAGCCAGCAGGCGACTGGTATGTCCAAGGTGAAAAAACCCCAAAAAGAATACAAACATAATGAGAATCAGAATCCGTTTACTATCTCAGTAAAGAGAAATGTGCGTTGAATGAAGTCTGCAATAGAAACAGATTACCAGCAGAGCAGTAAAAACGGCACACAACACATACAGAACTGCCATCCCCATGACAGACTTTAGAGGAATATTTTCAGCAACAGATAAGAATGCTGGGAAGCAGAGAGAATGTTTTCGGTTTTAGCATGTGCGTTTCACTGTCATACCCCAAACAATATGTTTCTTTTGCTAAAATACAAAAAAAGTTCCTTTCTTTCCCTTATTGTATATTTCAAAGACGGGCGCAATAGCCGAGTGGTTAAATCGTTGGACTGTCAATCTGAGGGTCCCGGGTTCGAATCACGGTGACGGTGATTGGTGGGTAAAGGGTAGAGATTTTTACGATCTCCCAGGTCAACATATGTGCAGACCTGCTAGTGCCTGAACCCCCTTCGTGTGTATATGCAAGCAGAAGATCAAATACGCACGTTAAAGATCCTGTAATCCATGTCAGCGTTCGGTGGGTTATGGAAACAAGAACATACCCAGCATGCACACCCCCGAAAACGGAGTATGGCTGCCTACTTGGCGGGGTAAAAACGGTCATACACGTAAAAGCCCACTCTTGTGCATACGAGTGAACGCAGAAGAAGAAGAAGTATATTTCAAAGATTATATCGTATGTTGCAGTAGTGACATAATGTCAATCTTTGCTTTTACTTTTGGACACAGTCACTTCTTCAGAGAAGATGAGGTCGCTTTCTTGCATTGGTTTCTGCAACAGTTTCTTTGTTCATGGTAGTAGCTCGTTATCTGTTGGCACTTCTGGATCACTGATACAGCTGTGGTATCCTGCCCCAGGGAAGAATGGAAATGTGACCCATTATCCCTCAGCTGAAGCGTTTGTTCTAGTGGTTGTTTTGTTTTTGCTTTTCAACCCATAAAAATCAGCCTTGGGGACATCAATTCTTAAAATCTTTACCCTCTGTTGTTGTTTTTTTTGTATTTTTTTTTGTTTTGTTAAAGAACTGGATTGATAGAGATATTTCATGCTTACTTTATCTCTGTGAAGAAAGCATTGGAACTGTTGAAACAAGACTGGTAATGATGTCTTTGATGACATACATAACAGAAGCACACACACAACAACGTCAAAACAGAGCCAAAGTGAGCCTATCGTCTGGTGCACTGATGTACCTGGTAATCTCCTCGTGCAGTTTCATTGGGTCCTCTGGATAGAACTTGACACGAAAACACAACACCATCGGGTTGATTCCTGGAACACAGACCAAACACAATCCCTCATAAACAATAGCAAGAACAAGTAGAAGGATGATACTAATAATTCAAATATGCTCAACTGCTCTGTACAACATAAAAGTAACAAGAGAGGCAAGGCCTTCAAGACTCACTTGTGATAAACTTATAAAAAAATCCAAGCTTTTTATGTATTGAGTATAATTTCAGAATGTAATGTTTAACATGAGAAAGATCAGTTTAAAGCAAATTAAGTCCCATAGCATTAATTACAGAGTCATTTCCCTTTTTTACTATCTGCACCAAAACGTTTGCAAAATAAATAAAACTTCCATGCTTAGCAAAAGAAGTTCCTGTTTGAACAAAAAATGATAATAATGACTGCTCTTGTTGTTGGGTCAGAATATCAGATCAAAGTGCCAAGTTTAGAGAATACAAAAAATATAAATATAACAGTAAATGCAGTTTGCAGAAAATTAGGCTTCATTTTTTTTGTGCCCATCCCTGAGGCGCAATATTGTTTTAAACAAGATGACTGGAAAGAACTGAATTTTTCCTATTTTTATGCCAAATTTGGTGTCAACTGACAAAGTAGAGAAAATGTCAATGTTAAAGTTTACCACAGACACACACACAGACAACCGAACACCGGGTTAAAACATAGACTCACTTTGTTTACACAAGTGAGTCAAAAACCGATGAAATAAAACATATATTCAAACACTGAAATGAAAACATATATTTATAACCCTACACAGACATCCAGCCAAACATGCAAACATTAATCTATGTTCATGCACACACAAAATCATGACACACTATATAACTCTCATCCTACATATCACGCTATCATAAAACCAAAATGATTTGCATAAAAACATCACAATACTTAACGCAACACCAGTAAAACAATACTTAAAACCATGTGCCTTTCTCTCTCTCTCTCTCTCTCTGTGTCTCTTTCTTACACACACACACACAGACGCACACACACTCACTCACACACACACACACACAAAACATGAGCCAAGCTTTATCTCTCACAGGCAGGCACACAAACATATCACTAGTACAGAAAGGATGCGAAAGAAAAGTATGAGAGGAGGTCTGTAGAAAAGAAAATGAAAACAAAAAAAACCAACAAAAAAATCCTAACAGAAAGAGCTCATTCATTACTGACTTGGTGCTGCAGACCACCACTAATAATAATAAAAAAAAAATCATTAAAAAAAATCAAGAATTAAAAAACAAAAAAAAATCTGAATCCTCATTGCCAACATACAATACACCCTTTCTCTTACGCACACTTGAATGCATGAGCACAAGCATGCTCTCTAAACGGATGCAGGCAGGATGAGCACAACTGTGAGTACA
>NC_134897.1:28304674-28322174 GCF_041734735.1 Babylonia areolata | reverse complement strand
TGAAAAAGTGAGAGAGAGAATAAACAACTCTGTGTGTGTGTGATACAGAGAGAGAGAAAGAGAGAGAGAGAGAGTTGTGTGCAGTGTGTGTGTTTATTAGGAAGAACGTGGTGGAATGGTCAAGACTCTGATCCGCCATGAGGCAGACCAAGAAGTTCAGGCATCCAGTCCCGGTCTCGCCCCTTCTCCCACGTGTGATAGGAAAACCCAAACCGAGCGCCTCAGTCATTCGGAAGAGACGATAAACCGAGGTCCCGTGTGCAGTATGCTCTTGGCGCACTGGAAAAGAACCCATGACAACGTTGGTGTTGTTTGTCTTCTGGTAAAATTTTAAAGAAGAAATCCATTCTGATAGGCACACACACACACACACACACAGACACACAGACACACACACATATATATATAAAGCAAAAAAGCAAAATCAATCAGCCAGGACGAATCACATCCAGCTTTTGGGATTTTCGAGATGCTACCCCTCTGGTCGACGGTACAGAAGTATAAGGACGAAAACCAATCGCTTCGCCAATAGCTTTTTCCCCAAAGCAGTCAATGCCCTGTCTCTCGAACAAATCCAGTGTGATAAATAGAACTGTGCAACCAACAACCATCTACCTGAATATCTAGTCATCAGCCCCATCTACATGCAATATGCAGCTTCTGTTCAAAAGTGTGTGTGTGTGTGTGTGTGTGTGTGTGTGTGTGTGTGTGTGTGTGTGTGTGTGTGTGTGTGTGTTATCTTCAGTTTAACGTCTATTCACTATAAGTGTTTTAAGACGCGTGTGTGTGTGTGTGTGTGTGTGTGTGTGTGTGTGTGTGTGTGTGTGTGTGTGTGTGTGCAGTGCGTGAGTGTGCACAAGTTTTTATACTGATATGCACTTTTATGTATCTTATTTCTACTGTATCTGTGTTTGTGTATGATTTTCGATTTATGATCGTATCTTGTTATGTACTATCCCCCCCCTCCCCAATATTCCTTGTGGTCCCGGTACACTTGTAATAAAGACATATTCTATTCTATTCGATTCTCTCTCTCTCTCTCTCTCTCTCTATATATATATATATATATACACACACACATATACATACATAATATATATATACATATACATCATTATATCCATGTACTCGAGGTCTCGTTTCCATATGTCACGCCGTTACAACATGTTGCTCCATGGTCAACATGTCATGGATATATATCGCAATAACGCTATTGAAATGCGAGTGTGAAACAGACAGGCACATGGCACACTGAACGAAGGTGGAGAAAGGGAGGGAGGGGGAGAGACAGACACACGTACAGACAGACAGACAGACAGACAGACACAGGCGGCTACAGGTGGGGGAATGGGGGGGAGAGAAGGGGGAGGGGGGGTAGCTGTTACAGAAGGGAAAGTGAGGGAGGGAGAGAGAAAGAGAGGTAGTAGGGTGCGTGTGTGTGTGTGTGTGTGTGTGTGTGTGTGTGTGTGTGTGTGTGTGTGTGTGAGAGAGAGAGAGAGAGAGAGAGAGAGAGAAACAGATATACAGACAGAAAAACAACAACACATATATACAGGGAGGGAGAGAGGGGAGAAGGGTGGAGGAGAGAAAGAGAGAGATCGAGATTTAGCGAAAGACAGACAGAGAGACAGCCCCGACCCCCAACCCACCCCCACTTATCCTTTAGAACTATATAAATACATATAACCTTTTCCTCGCACCCTTCCTCTTTCCCACTTATCACTGTCAGGCTAGCAGTGAGATCATCAGCCAGCAGAAAAAAACAGCACTCGACCCACTCTCCGATCGCTAATAGTTTTTATCACATATGCTAGAATGTATATATAGCCTCTTCACAAATGTCACAGAGAGAGAGAGAGAGAGAGAGACAGACAGACAGACAGACAGAGGCAGAGGCAGAAAGGCGCAGAGAAAGACGCAGAGAGAGACTGCGCGCGCGGGTGTACGTGCACGTGCACGTTTGTAAACAAGTGCGCGCTCGCGCGTGCGTGCATATGTTTGCTCGAGAACCAAAGAACACATCAAGACAGCGTGCGGATCAAGTGTTGGTTGGGGTGCGCTTTCTGTGACCTCCATGTCACCATGACATGCGGGTCCTCTTGCTGATTTGAAAACTTTCCACATAATGTACGTGTGTTTTGCGCGCGAGCGTACTTGTGTGTGTGTGTGTGTGTGTGCGTGCGTGTGTGTGTGTGCGCGCGCGCGTGTGTGTATGCCTGTCTGTATGCGTGTGTGCGTATGTGTGTGTGGGGGGTCGCACGTTCATGCATGTGTGGTTGAGCGTGTGTGCGTGAGTATGAGTCTGAATTTGAGTCTCTGTGTGTGTGTGTGTGTGTGTGTGTGTGTGTGTGTGTGTGCGTGCGAGTCCAGGTGGGTGGGTGGGGGTTATGAGTTGAAGAAGGAGGATGGAGGGGGCAGAGGTTTGGGGGAAGGGGTAGAGAGAGAGAGAAAGAGAGAGGGTGGGGGTGGGGGGAGGGGAGTGTTTGGCACGAACACTTCAGTTGTTTGCCGTCTGTTTTGCTTGCACAACGAAACCCTGCCAAACAAAGGAGGCGGCGGTACGGAGAGAGAGACAGACAGAGAGAGACAGAGCGAGAGACAGCGACAGGGACAGACAGAGCGATAGACACAAAATGAGAGAGGGGGAGAGGGGGTGAGAGAGAGACAGAGACAGACAGATAGAGCGACAGATACGACAAAATGAGAGAGAGAATTGAATGAATTGAACTGAATAAATTTTATTTTCTGAGGGTAATACAGTAGCAAAATAATGCTTTTTTTTATGCAGCCCTCGAAGGGGAAACAGTAACATAAACAAAGGGGGAATCGTTATATCAGTACAGCATGCATATTGTAGTCATGGATACATGAATGGTAATTAGACATTTACAACACTAAATAGAGGAGAATAAGAGGAGAGAGATATAAGGGGGCAGATAGAGAGAGAAAGAAAGAGTATAAGAAATGAAAATAAACATAGGTCAAGACAATGATCAATCAATGAATAACATGAAATGATTAAAAAAAACATTTTTTCATTAAAAAAAAATATTAAAAAAACCCAAAACCCCAAAAAACAGAGAGAGAGAGAGAGAGAGAGAGAGAGAGAGCAGAAGAGACAGGATAGAGGAGAGAGAGAGAAAAAAAAAAGGAAAGAAGGAGAGAGAAAAAAAAGTGAAAGAGAGGGTAAGGGAGAGAAGAGACAGAAAAGATAAAGATAGACAGACAGACAGACAGACAGACAGAGAATAAAAGAGAATGAAAAAGAGGGATAGATACTCGGGGTGTGTGTGTGTGTGTGTGTGTGTGTGTGTGTGTGTGTGTGTGTGCTTGCTTGTTTGTCTAAATGTACGAGTCTGTTTATGAGTACCTTTCTTTACCCCCCCATCCTCCCCCCAAACCTCTCCTCCTCCTCCTCCTCCTCTTCCCACCCAGCCAATTCACCCGAGAATGGCGCATTGCGCTGACAGCAAGCACACACTGCAGAATGACAAAATACATCAAGCCGCCGCTTTCGTACAACACAAACTTTTCTCTATCGTGTTCCGTTTTGGCATCGCTGAACACACACACACACACACGCACACGCACTCGCGGAGGCATAGCATGCACGGTGGCCCAGCGGATACACACGCGCCGGTCTGAACACAGCGAGGAACTCGCAGGTTCCAGTCCACGAAGTAAGATTTTTGTTCTCTCCCCCCATACTCCTACCCCTCCTCTTTTATTTGTGTTATCATTGTTTCTTTATTTTCTTCCTTCTTTCTGTTTTTCTTTACTTTGTTTTGACACCCCCATGTCAGCTTGAGATTCTGAGGGAAAGGTCTGAGTGCTAGTCCTTGAGCGTAAGACAGTACGATTCAACGTTAAAAACCCAGTGTATACAGTGTAACACAGAAGAATTAATATATATATATATATATATATATATATATATATATATATATATATATATATATATATATATATATATATATATATATATATATATATATTGAAAAACCTCCACGGCAAATAAGAACAATTATCGTCTGTGGCAAAATTATGTAGAAAGAAAGACAGAAAGAAAGAAAGAAAGAAAGACAAAGACAGGAAAACGGAAAATACACAACCAGCTATCAATTCTAATCTTATCTCCAGAACTGGTGTCTGTCACAAAATTCGATGACGCCTTAAAAAGAAAGAAAGAAAGAAAAAGAAAATCGATTGTACAAACACATTTCGATGGCTTCTTCTTCCGCGAATGACATCTCTTCAAAGGTCGTTGACGAATGAGAAGAATGACAAAATGAATGGATTAATCAATGTGTGTGTGTGTGGATAAAACAAGAAATAAAAAGCCCACAGATAGATAAATAAATAAATAGATAAATAAATCAGAAAACGAATGAAGGAATGAAGGAATAAACAAATGAATAACACAACGCTGTTGTCGTCTCGCTGATTCTTCTCCTTCTCCCTCAGAATATCTACACCTGAAATACAAAATGTTTTCAACTGAAGAACAACATGAGCTCATTTTATCTTATTTAATTTTATTTTCCCCCCGTGATGTGGGCAAGAAGTAAAAAGGAGAGGTGTGTGCATTGGTGGGAGGGATAAAGGGGAGGTGCGTGCATTGGTGGGAGGGATACAGGAGAGGTGTGTGCAGTGTCCATTGGTGGGAGGGATAAAGGAGAGGTGTGTGCATTGGTGGGAGGGATACAGGAGAGGTGTGTGCATTGGTGGGAGGGATACAGAAGAGGTGTGTGCATTGGTGGGAGGGATAAAGGAGAGGTGTGTGCATTGGTGGGAGGGATAAAGGAGAGGTGTGTGAATTGGTGGGAGGGATAAAGGGGAGGTGTGTGCATTGGTGGGAGGGATAAAGGAGAGGTGTGTGCATTGGTGGGAGGGATAAAGGAGAGGTGTGTGCATTGGTGGAAGGGATACAGGAGAGGTGTGTCCATTGGTGGGAGGGATAAAGGAGAGGTGTGTGCATTGGTGGGAGGGATAAAGGAGAGGTGTGTGCATTGGTGGGAGGGATAAAGGAGAGGTGTGTGCATTGGTGGGAGGGATAAAGGGGAGGTGTGTGCATTGGTGGGAGGGATAAAGGAGAGGTGTGTGCATTGGTGGGAGGGATAAAGGAGAGGTGTGTGCATTGGTGGGAGGGATACAGGGGAGGTGTGTGCATTGGTGGGAGGGATAAAGGAAAGGTGTGTGCATTGGTGGGAGGGATAAAGGAGAGGTGTGTCCATTGGTGGGAGGGATAAAGGAGAGGTGTGTCCATTGGTGGGAGGGATACAGGAGAGGTGTGTGCATTGGTGGGAGGGATAAAGGAAAGGTGTGTGCATTGGTGGGAGGGATAAAGGAGAGGTGTGTGCATTGGTGGGAGGGATACAGAGGTGTGTGCATTGGTGGGAGGGATAAAGGAGAGGTGTGTGCATTGGTGGGAGGGATAAAGGAGAGGTGTGTGCATTGGTGGGAGGGATACAGGAGAGGTGTGTGCATTGGTGGGAGGGATAAAGGAGAGGTGTGTGCATTGGTGGGAGGGATAAAGGAGAGGTGTGTGCATTGGTGGGAGGGATAAAGGAGAGGTGTGTCCATTGGTGGGAGGGATAAAGGAGAGGTGTGTGCATTGGTGGGAGGGATAAAGGAGAGGTGTGTGCATTGGTGGGAGGGATAAAGGAGAGGTGTGTGCATTGGTGGGAGGGATAAAGGAGAGGTGTGCGCATTGGTAGGAGGTATAAAGGGGAGGTGTGTGCATTGGTGGGAGGGATAAACAGCGAGGGTGGGGTGGGGGAGAGAAGGAAAGGGGGAAGAGGGGGTGGGGTGGGGATGAAGGAGGGGTTTCGAGCATGAACGCCTCAGGGTACTTAAACAAGCTAGCGTTTGGAACGGAAAGGTCTGACGTGTATAAGTTGTTTATAAAATAAGTTTATGTGAAACGCTATCAAGCAGTGCCATTTCTGACTCACAGTTTTGTGTGTGTGTGTTTGTGTGCGTGTCTGTGCGCGCGCGTGCGTGCGTGCGTGCGTGTGTGTGTGTGTGTGTGTGTGTGCGCGCGCGCGCGCGTGTGTGTGTAATTGTTTGGAGGACACCAGCGGGGTAGGGATGAGTGGTGTGTGTGTGTGAGGGTGGGGATGAGGGGGGAGGGGGGGGGGGGGCGGGGGGGGGGGGGGGGGGCAGCTGTGGGGGGGAGGGAGGGGGAGGGAGTAGGCAAATCCAATGTTGGCTTGTACACGGGGCCTCTTGAGAGGAGGGTGCAATGTTTGTCCGGCACACATTGTGTCTACAGTTTGTATTTGTTAAGATCTCAAAGCTGCTTCCATTCCTTACTCCCCCCCCCCCCCCCTCTCTCTCTCTCTCTGTCTCTCTCGTGCGTGCCATTAGGGCTGTAAAGCTATTGACATTAAAGTGTTCAGTGTTCAGTGTTCTCTCGTGCGTGCAACAGACAGATTCGTCTACTCTCTCACCCCTTCACTGAAAACCTTTCATAGTTTCGTGGGTAACTTCATGAATTTGAATCAAAAATCGGAATCAATTTCAATGTCTATTTAACCTTAACCAGACACGCATATAAATGTTACATATACCACACACAAAAAAAGTAAAACAAGAATATGCGTAAAACATCGATTCCACATTCATGTAGATAGTTTACAGTCTAAAAACCTCAACTCGACAATGACGATGACAGTTTCCAGGCCAAAACGTCAACCCGACTTCTAGAATGTTTGCTGGCGAACACTTCAATGCCACTCTGGCGTGGACAGCACCAACGCTTCCGTTACAAACGCGAACAGTTCCTATGCTGAACTCCAACCCCACCAACACAGAGAAAAGCCACATCAAACCGCGTTAGGCTCTGGATGAGGTTGATAACTTATCGATGAGTGAGCGGGGGTGGAAGGGGAGTATGCTGAACGCTGTAATAATATACCCCCCACCCCTCCTCAACCTCCTTTCAATCTTCTCTCGTGTGGGATCAGCTGCGATACACACACACACACACACACACACACACACACATATATATATATATATATATATATATATATTCATCTTCAGCATGACAAGTTTCCGGCAGCACTTGATAAAATGCAAACCCAACATTCCCGTAGCATCCCTATTCTCATCCTCCCCCTTCTCAATCTCTTCCGCAGGTTTCCAGTTCCACAATAGTAACGGGCCCCCCGCCACTGCACCTACATCATGAATGTATCCCTCGCCCACCGACCTTTATCAGGAATGCATTCTGGCTCCCCCAGGTCCCCCCATTCCTTTCCGACCTAATCATGTGCCATCGTCCCAATTCCATTGGTGCGCCTGTCGATCGCTGGAGCTCTTTGTTTTCAGTACTGCTGAGCAATGTTCTCTTCCATTGTTGTAACAGTATCCTTGCCGACTCAGCCCAAGATATGTATAGACAGTTGGGCGCTCGTCTCCGAGATTGTGTGCAACATTATGTAATTGTTGTCGTCAATATGAAGGTGTGTGTGAGGGGATGGAGAGAGAGAGAGAGAGAGAGAGAGAGAGAGTGTGTGTGTGTGTGTGTGTGTGTGTGTGTGTGTGTGTGTGTGAATTTGAAAGAGAGAGAACATGGGGAAGAGAGAGTGAGAGACAGGCAGACATACAGAAAGAGATGGAAGGTTGGGGGGTGGGGGGCAGAGAACACGCGAACTTAACCAGTCCAAGCTGACGTACGCTTATTAAATGCTAAAGCGCATGCAAAAAGCATGTTATAACAAATCGTGTACGCAGCACACGCGTACACGCACACACACACGAGGCAAACCATTTCTCTAATCTGCAGATGGAAAATGAATTGTTTCAGGACAAAATATGTCAGTAATGTTTCTTGCATCTGTGGTGCTCACATAACAGCCGATCATATACCAACTTGCGATATGTTAAAGTCTCAAATCCCTGAACTGAAATCATCTTCAGTGTTGACGATCTTCAGCAGTCCATTGCTAATGTATGACTTTTTCGACTCCTTGTTAAACAGTCCAGTTGGTTCGCTGTTATAGTTGTTAGTTTTTCATTAGAAATATGTTATATTGTTATGATTTTTTGTTTATTTTTAAACAAAACTTAAATCAATAATTTTCACACACACACACTTTCACTTACTCGTATGCGTACACAGTAATTCCCCCCCTCCTCCTCCTCCCACTCGATTTTTTTCCTTTCCTTGTCTAATATCACTTACAGTGAAAGGACGTTAAACTAAAGAACGAACGAACGAACGATATGTAAAGGTAAAGGGGTATTGTCGCCTGGGGTTTTATTGAGTTTTTTTGAATAGACACTGACACATAAATCCATGGACTCTCTCTCCCAGTTTCACACAAGCACGCACGCACGCGCGCGCACACGCACACACACACGGCATGGAGGGTCGCGTCGCCTGGGGTTTTACTGAGTTTGGAAAACACACGCACGCACGCACGCACGCACACACACACACACAGATACACACCTCGAAGATCGAGGGCAGAGGGGCTGTGTTTATATTTGTTTAAATTATTCTTTTTTTTTTCTTCTTCTTCTGTTTTTTTTTATGTGTGCTGTGTTCAGTAAACGGACAACGGACAACATTTCTGGACATCGACATTCATACCACCCTCCTACCCCACCCTCTGCTCTCCACCAACCATCCACCTTACCATCACCCTCTTTATCCTCCCATCATTCCCCCCCCCCCTCCACTCTCAATCTAACGCCGAATCAACGTCATATTGACGCTGACTCATCCGTCGTTTGCATGACTATGTGCTGACACCCCCCCCCCCCCTTTTTTCCCCTCTTTTTTTTCCCCCCTTGTCTCTCTCTTTTTCTCTCCCATTTCTGGTTTCATTCAAGGGGGGTAAGGTGTCAAGGTTTCATATTCTCCTAAGCTCTTGTTCTTTTTCTTTCTTTTCTTTTTCCCCCCCTAACTTTTAATATTTCAAATAAAACTCAAACTGCATTATCCCGATGGACTGAAATAGGCGCGACAACTGAGTGGTAAATACAAGACAAGACAAGACAAGACAAGACATGACAAAGCATGTTCATATATGAGGAATCCCCGTATGGTTATGTAAATTTTTTTTTTTTTTTAATTTTTTTTTTATATTGCTGACATTAGCAGCTGGACTGTCATTCTGAGAGTTCAAGAGGATCAAATGCGCATGTTATTACATACAGATACTGTAAACAGCAATGCATGAAATGTCTAATACTGGTTTCCTTCTTTGTGTGTGTGGATTGCGATGGTGACTTTAAAAAAAAATATTTTAAAGTGTGATGTTTTATATGTATCACGCTGCACTTGCAGAAGCGATGACAAAGGGCAATTATCTGGTTTAACACAGGACTAAAGAGACATCGTCATTATGCCAGCGCTCGGTGGGCTATGAAAATAGTGAAAATATACCCCACCCAGCAGGCACCCCCAATCACGACAGGAATCATCAGCAAGTTGATGATGGTCGTGTGATAAAAAGAACAACAACAACAAAAAACAAAAACAAAAAAACCATCATCCTAACTTTCTTCTCCTGATCTTGACTGACCAGCATAAAGGACACCGACGAACTCTGCCAATCTATGTGAATACACATCGACAGAGATCCATGGCTATGGCACCACAGATGACGATACGCCGAAGATGAGGACATAACGGAATTCCAGAAAACCAAATGAAGATGCGGAGAAATGAATGACACAAGCAGCGCAACTGATGGTCAACAACACCCAAGGCAAACGTATCACACACAGGCTAAAAATAGACCGCCACAACTAATCAGTCAGCATCGCTACGGACACCGTGATATAAAAAAAATAATCATAAAAAAAAAAAAATGAGGAGGAGGAGGAGGATGAGGAGGACGGGGGTGGGAGGACGGGGGTGGGGCAGTCGGGGTTCAAACACTGCACACATATTGATTATGACCAGCTGATTCACTCAGCCCGCTGTCTGCCGACCTGTCACTTCTTACACTCTCCTGTCTCTCTCGTCTCGAACACACACACACACACACACACTCGCGCGCGCATTCTACCCCCCCCCCCCCCTCTCTCTCTCTCTCTCTCTCTCTATATATATATATATATATAAACTCCCCCACTACCATCCCTTCGCCCGTGCCGTCCATGAATCACTCCCACCCACTGTACAGCCCAGTCACACACACACACACACAGAAAGAGAGCTGATTCAGTACAGTTCCCTTGCCAACTGCCAAGCTACTACACAACTTCTAGCATCTCTTTGATATACCCACAGAAAACTGCCGGCATGACGTTCCCATAGCAACGAAATGTGAGAACGTCGCTACAATGCCAACAACAAAAAAGGCCAGTCGGTGCACTGTGTGTGTGTGTGTGTGTGTGTGTGTGTGTGTGTGTGTGTGTTCGAAGTAGAACTTTCCATTTAACGTTTGTATCAAATATGTGATATCAGACGAGCGCGTGCGCACTCTTTCTCTCTCTCTCTCCCTCAAACCTCTCCCCACCCTCAATCTCTCTCTGTCACACACACACACACACACACACACACACACACACACAGAGTGTCTAAATAAGTGAACACGCACTCACACCTCACACATTCTTGTCAATGTCAGTGTCACATTCATGTAATTCTGCTTCAATGGAGCTGCGGCGCGGCGGCAACACGTATACAATGTCACTATTGTCTACATCTTATTTTATAGAGAAAGAGAAATCGATACGGAAATCAGCAGGAAATGACGCGTGTCGAATTACATTACGGATGCGGAAAAGAAATGTCACACACACACACACACACACACAGAGGCAGACAGTGACAGAGATAAGGCAGAAGGACACAGACATTCAAGACAATGACAGAGGGAGACACAGACACTAAGAGATGAGGGGTGAGGGAGGGTAGACAGAGAGGGAGGGTGAGGGGGTGTGGGTGTGGGGGCAGAGAAAGGAGACGTGGTGCCGTCACAGTGTGAGAGAGTGGTGGAGGGGATGGGGATGGGGATGGGGGGGTGGGGGTGGAGAAAGAGGAGGTAAGTGGGTGAGAGGGGGCGGAGAGAGGGGAGCAGGAAACGAAAGACTGAAACAGAGTGAGCGATATTTTAATGAAAACGAAAGTGAGAGAGAGCGAAACAAAAAATGAATGAGGGAGTGGGGGGGGTGCTGGGGAGAGGAGGGGGGCCTGATAAACAGAAGGAGAGGGGGGGTAGGCGGGGAAGCAGATAGACAGACATAGAAATAGAAGAAGAAAAAAACAAAAAAACTGCCCACCAAAAACAAACACACGAAACAATCAAACAAGCAAGCATACAAAAATCAACAAGACAATCTTTGTTTATATGGGGCGACGACAACGGAATGCACCAACGCAGAAAAAGCTAAGCTATTTCAGGGAATATATCGGGTGGTTGGAGTGGGCTGAGGGGGTGGGCGGAGGGGTGGGCGGGCGGGGGCGGGCGAGGAGGGGGAGGGAGGGGGGGTGGAGCGTCAAGACAAGACTTGATGCCTGCAGTGTGCGGAAAGAAGACGCCGAGCGGCGCCAGACTGTGCCACCATCCACTGTCAGCACTTTGCAGAGCATCACAGGTCAGGTTAATGACAACTCCTCACCCACTGCCAATGCTGACTGCTCCCTCTATCTCTCTCTCTCTGGCACGCACGCGCGCGCGCACATACACACACTCTCTCACACACACTCTCTCTCTCACACACGTACTCTCTCTCTCTCTCTCTCTCTCTCTCTCAAACACACACACACACTCTCTCTCTCTTTCAGAAGGGCTCACAAATAATACGCACCCGCACGCACAGACTACTTACATCTCGTATACACACACGTACTGTGCACAATACATACATCCGCAAAATCATGCTGTGTGTGTGTGTGTGTGTGTGTGTGTGTGTGTGTGTGTGTGTGTGTGAGAGAGAGAGAGAGAGAGAGAGAGATGAAGTGAGAGAGAGGAGGACGAGAAGGATGAGAGAGAGAGATAGAGAGAGAGAGAGATGAAGTGAGGAGGAGGAGGAGGAGGAGGAGGGGGAGGGGAGAGAGAGAGAGAGACACAGAGAGAGAGAGAGAACGTGCATATGTGTGTTTGAGTGTGTGTGTGTGTGTGTGTGTGTGTGTGTGTGTGAGCACGCGCGTGTATGTGTGTTTATACGTGCATCCGTGCGTGTGTTCTCTCGTGTATAACCCTGCTTCCCTCTTCCTCCCCCCGTCATACATCCTGCAACACCCCCTTCCCCCAAACCTTTCTCTGTCTGCATATACAAGCAAAGAGACTCACCTCTTTAAAATCGGCATCGCTGCTGACTGCGAAAGCTTAGATATTACCCCACCCCCCACCCCCTTAACTTTATGAATACTGTGTTCAAGGCCATGCCAAATGAAGCCCTTTCTTCCCTAACCACTGATTTCGTATTGCGCTAATCCGCCGGATTAACAAGATTATGATTCCTTCTCCCCAAAATTAATCTCTTTAAATCCCCTCACAATACTTGTATTTTCCTTGTGTAAGGCTGATAGTGGAATTAAAAAAAACAACCAAAAACCAAACAAACAACAACAAAATTAATGCGCACAGTATTCGCGCACTTCATGAGCATGAACCGTGCAAGCCAAATGGATAATTTTGACAAAAATGCTAAATGTTCATTAGTTAATAAATGATATCCACGTATCTTATAAACACCCCTCTCCTCCACCCCCAAATGTGTGCAAGCGTACTGATATGATAATCCTTTCACCGCATCCTTTGAATACTCGCATGTATGACACGCATGATATTTTGTCGTACAGGAGTACCAAGCAGACAAGACAGCACCATCTCATTCTATACTTCCTTTCTCTTCTTCACGACTATTTCCCCTCATTTTTGTTTGTTTCGGTTCTTTTCCATCTTAACACGATCCGTTGTTTGATACCACCCTGTCGTGCGGTTTGTCAGTTTTTTTTCTTCGTTTTGTTTCGTATTTTGTACGCCCCCCTTTTCTTAAATTTAAAAAATTTATTTTCTTTCCACCCAAGGGCTGGAAAACTCATTTTAAAATCGTCGTGCTTATTCCTTTCCTTCGCTCGTAATCGCGAAAGACAAGTGTTGTCTTCGGTCTGCACAAAACGTTCAGGGTTCGCGCACATCTCAGTGACATAACAAACGAGAGTCTGCCCCAAGTTTATGACGGCTGTCTGTCAATAATTCCCCAATAAAATATTTTTTGGTGTCGTTCCTCCCCCCTCCCACCCACCCCAATCCCCCTTCCTCACTCCCAATCCCCTTCCCACCCATCATCCCAGCCCACACTGCTTCTAATCCTCTTTTAGCCGAAGGCCCGACAACCCACAGGAAAAGCATCAGGTGGCTCGACAAGCGGTTTGCACGAGCACCCCCCCTGGGGGCAACACCATGCAAGCGCCGATCCATCCACAACACCCTGCGTCCTCCTTAGTGGGCCGCGAGACCGCTAACACGGGAAATAATCCACTGTGCTGACGGACAGCCATTACCTCCCCCTGCGACAAGTTTCTGCCGATCAATCTGACAACGCGGACAAGCACGAAACAAAACCAGACGCTCGCGTGCGCACGTGCAACTTTCATGATTAATCGCACGGGCGTTGTTTTCACTTCCGGATGCGTGCACGCGCGTTCTTACTTCTGGCCGGCTCTGGGTTTACGTCTGTCTGCACGCGTTACTCTTACTTTGTCTGCTTGAGCGTTCAACCCACAGACATATATAGTGATGTAAATATATATATATATATATATATATATATAGATATATATATCAGTGGTTCAACCCAACCTAACCTTTCCAAGATTCCCCCCTATACCCCAGGTCCTAGTATTACAGTTTTGGTTCGACGGTTGTTTTGTTCATAAAACTGAGTTCAGCCCAGAAACTGCACTTGTACGGTTGTCCGGCTGTGCTATATATATATAACACAACATGATCAATTTTTTGAAAAAGAAATCAATAACAGCAATAAACTCTGACAAAGGCATCAGCGGAGAGACACGCGGACTTCAGAAGAGGGCTCACTTCAAACCCTCTCTGGCTAACCCTCCAGCCACGAGACAGGCTAAAATCAATACCGGTGTCACCGGAAAAACCTGCTGCTGGAAAAAAACACAACAACAACAAGAGAGGCAAGGCCTTCAAGGCTCACCTGTGATAAATTAAGTCCCCTAGCATTAATTACAGAGTAATTTCCCTTTTTTACTATCTGTACCAAAACGTTTGCAAAATAAATAAAAATTCCATGCTTAGCAAAAAAAGTTCCTGTTTGAACAAAAAATGATAATAATGACTCCTCTTGTTGTTGTGTCAGAATAAGAGGTCAAAGTGCCAAGTTTAGAGAATACAAAAAATAAATATATAACAGTAAATGCAGTTTGCATATAATTAGGATTCTTTTTTTATTTTTTTGTGCCCATCCCAGAGGTGCAATATCGTTTTAAACAAGATGACTGGAAAGAACTGAATTTTTCCTATTTTTTATGCCAAATTTGGTGGCAACTGACAAAGTATTTGCAGAGAAAATGTCAATGTTAAAGTTTACCACGGACACACACACACACACACAGACAACCGAACACCGGTTAAAACATAGACTCACTTTGTTTACACAAACGAGTCAAGAACAACAAAAAAAGCACCTGTAAAAACAATGTGGAAGTGTTGCTGTCCTTGGAGAGAAACAAAAAACAAACAAACAAAATAAAAACAACCAAACAAACAAACAAAAACACTCCCTCTCCTGGTCAGTATCGGCAGTCACAACTGCTTACACAAAATTACAACAATGTACAACAAGAAAGGCAAGGCCTTCAAGACTCACTTGTGATACACTTTTAAAAAAATCCAAGTTTTTATGTATTGAGTATAATGCATTTACTGTTATATTTATATTTTTTGTATTCTCTAAATTTGGCACTTTGATCTGATATTCGACCCAACAAAGGATCTGTCATTATTATCATTTTTTTGTTCAAACAGGAACTTCTTTTGCGAAGCATGGAAGTTTTATTTATTGCAGACGTTTTGGTGAAGATAGCAGAACAAGGGAAATTACTCTGCTGGGGAACTTAGTTTGCTTTAAACTAATCTTTCTCATCTTAAACATTACATTTTGAAATTATACTCAATACATAAAAAGCTTGGATTTAAAAAAAAAAGTGCATCACAAGTGAGTCTTGAAGGCTTTGCCTCTCTTGTTTCAAAATGTAATGTTTAAGATGAGAAAGATCAGTTTAAAGCAAATTAACTCCACTAGCATTACAGAGTAATTTCCCCTTTTTACTATCTGTACCAAAACGTTTGCAAAATAAATAAAACTTCCATGCTTAGCAAAAGAAGTTCCTGTTTGAACAAAAAATGATAATAATGACTGCTCTAGCTGTTGGGTCAGAATATCGGATCAAAGTGCCAAGTTTAGAGAATACAAAAAATATAAATATAACAGTAAATGCAGTTTGCATATAATTAGGCTTCATTCTTTATTTTTTTGTGCCAATCCCAGAAGCGCAATATTGTTTTAAACAAGATGACTGGAAAGAACTGGATTTTTCCTATTTTTATGCCCAATTTGGTGTCAACTGACAAAGTAGTTGCAGAGAAAATGTTAAAGTTTACCACGGACACACAGACACACAGACACACACACACAGACAACCGAACACCGGGTTAAAACATAGACTCACTTTGTTTATACAAGTGAGTCAAAAATGATTCCTGTTAATATACATCGTTTCCCAGTCAATATGCCAGTTGAAAAGAACACACTTCTACCCTTATTACTGAAGTGTACTGGATACAAATGAAAGAGAACTCCGATCATATAATATAATCATGTCTAATCATCACGAAAATCAGTTGTTGTTTTTTGTTTGGATGGTTGGTTGGTTGGTTGGTTGATTGTTTGTGTGTTGTTGTTTTTTTGGGTTTTTTTTAATGATTTTCTCCCGAATGAGGTGGGTGCATCTCCTGAGGTGAGTGTCTTCTTCTCTGGGACAAAATCCAAGTTTGTTTTTTGTTGGGGATTTTTTCCCCCTCTCTTCGTTTTCTTCTTTTCTATTTAACAACAACAGCAACGAAACATAACCATGAGTGTTTTTTTTTTTCTCCCCCTCTCCAGGAATTCTTTTTTTTTCCCTTCTTATACACCGGGCCTCCCGCCCACCCACCACTCAAAAACAGGCACTTACCCAGCAACCGCCTTCCTTCAGCTTGTGATTAGGCCCACTTAACATGGTTGAAGACTTAAATACAGTACTGTGTGCGAGGGAAGGACAGGACAAAATGGGTAATGAGGATGCTAATGTTATGATGGGCGTGGGGGTGGGGATGGGGTTGAGATCAAAGGAAACACGAAAGCGTAGTTCTTTTTTTTGTTCGTTGTAGCAACCGCCTCCGTTCTGTTTGTGAGCAGAAAACTTAAAGAGTGGGAGTAAAGGACGGGACAAAACGGGTAATGAGGATGCAAATCATACGTTGGGGGGGAGGGGGGGGGGATGGTCGTAGGGGGGGGGGGGGGGGAGAGGGAGGTGACTGTGATCAAAGGAAACAAGAGAGCGTCGTTCTTTTGTTCGTTAAGTGACAAACGTGACATGGTGGTTGTGGTAGTAGAGGTGTGTGTGTGTGTGTGTGTGTGTGTGTGTACTTGCACGAGGGTACCAAGTCTCAATACCTGCCAGCATGGCTTGCCGTGTGCTGCCTCAAGCCTTGACAACGTGCGTGTTGATGGCTTGTTTACATGCTGAAATGTTCGACGATGCCATTGATCTCTCTCTCTCTCTCTCTCTCTCTCTCTGTGTGTGTGTGTGTGTGTGTGTGTGTGTGTGTGTGTGTGTGTGTGTGTGTGTGTGTGTGTGTGTGTGTGTGTGTGTGTGAAGTCAAGATTTTATTTCATGATGGTAAACTGAATAAGCAACAATTGCTTTTTTTACATCAAGTCATCAATGAAAAAAAAAGAAAGAAAAAATACGAGAGAGAGAGAGAGAGAGAGAGAGAGAGAAGAAGAAGAAGAAGAAGAAACAAGCAGAGGAAAAACAACAACAAACAAAATGAATACATATATACAAGAACATTGTGATAATGGAATACACAATTGCATTTCTATTTCACACACACACACACGCGTGCCACGCACGCACGCACGCACACACACACACACACACACACACGCACACACACACACAAATGCTCGGACATAAATACACCATGCCCATCCAATTCATGTGCACATATTCCCTCAAATACTACAAAATTCTTGCCAACACAAGCATATACAAAACGTTTCACAATAAATAAAAGAAATATTAGACAAATACATCAAGAATTATTTTACTTTTAATCCTTTTCAATGAGATGATTTTTCAGATTTTTCTTAAACATCTTCTTATTCACAATACTTTTCAGAGTGAGTGGAAGATTATTCCATAAATTCCCACCAGAATATAGAAAGCTGGATCTGAAAAGGTTGTTTCTTGGTCTGGGTACGCAGAGCATGTGGTTGTGTCTGTGTTCAT
>NC_134897.1:28222174-28302174 GCF_041734735.1 Babylonia areolata | reverse complement strand
TTAACATGACGGTATAACGTTCATAACTGTAACAAGATCGGAATCCACACATTCATTAATGCTCATACAATAACTGTGCTCGTATACATTAATGTTCATTTGACATGACGGTATAACGTTCATAACTGTAACGAGGTCGTATACATTAACGTTCATAATGACACGGGAACTTCTTCTTCTGCGTTCACTCGTATGCACACGAGTGGGCTTTTACGCGTATGACCGTTTTTACCCCGCCATGTAGGCAGCCATACTCCGTTTTCGGGGGTGTGCATGCTGGGTATGTTCCTTGTTTCCATAACCCACCGAACGCTGACATGGATTACAGGATCTTTAACGTGCGTATTTTGATCCTCTGCTTGCATATACACACGAAGGGGGCTCAGGCACTAGCAGGTCTGCACATATGTTGACCTGGGAGATCGTAAAAATCTCCACCCTTTATCCACCAGGCGCCGTCACCGTGATTCGAACCCGGGACCCTCAGACTGACAGTCCAACGCTTTAACCACTCGGCCATTGCGCCCGTCATGACACGGGAACATGCTGCTTGTTACATTACTATTCCACTTCTCTTTTTTAAGTTCCGCCCAAAGCAAACGAAAGTATAGACAGAGAGAGAGAGAGAGTAGGGATGAATGGGGAGGTGGCGGTATATATGCAATCAGACAGGAACAAAGAAAATATGTATTCAAAATGGTAAATATAAAGAAGAAGAAGAAGAAGAAAGAAAGAAAGAACAGAAAAGGGACGAAACCTAAACCCCACATCATCACCGCATCTCGTTACAGTACCCACTCCCCCTACCCCGCACCCCCATTCCAAGCTCACCCTCACCTACCCCCACAACCCCCTTCCTCCCCCCTCCCCTCTCGACATCCCAGACAAACACACGTCGCCCCTCTCCTCAATCAAGTCGAAGAAGACACGACATTCTGACGGCAGCGAAATCAAGAACCCCAGGTTTAGTTGTATACAAAAACCAAACAAATGTCAAAAGACACGCTTCCTTCCATCCACCGCTGACAAGCCAGGGGTACCGCTGAACTGTGTCAACGCCGCCACGACTGGTACCCCAACCCCACCAGCGGTGGAACATGTATGTCTGCGTGGTTGAAAAGCACTACGACCAACCCTCTAAATCAAACCGCATCGTGACTTGGGGGGAAGAACTGTCGGAGTCGATACTTCTTCCTCTAGTACTCTCAGGTTCACATCGACATTCAGACGTCTACATACATACACACATGTACAATGTACACACACACACACACACACACACACACACACACACGTGTATAAGTATATCGCAATACTGTACGTCTGCGGTAAGTTCCTTTGCCTTCATCTTGAAGTCTGATTGTCTGGTTCCTCCCCCCCCACCTCCCGCCCCTCCCCACCCCCCACCAACACACACACACTCCGACCCCCTTTTCCTATCCTTCTTTCAAAATTATATACCACAATTATGGATCTGAGAAATGTTTAGTTATCTTTAAGTTATGGGCTTATGGCGTGTTGATTCAAGTTATGAAATGATACGAAAAAATAAAGGTATGTCACTCTCTATTGCAAGCCCTCCACACCCCACCCCACCCCCCGTCTCTCTCGCGTGCTTGTGTGTGTGTGTGTGTGTGTGTGTGTGTGTGTGTGTGTGCGTGCGTGCGTGCGTGCGTACGTGCGTGCGTGTGTGTGTGTGTGTGTGTGTATCGTGTGTGTGTGTGTGTGCGTGTGCGTGCGCGCACTCCCGTGCGTGAGTGTGTGTGTGTGCACGCGTGCGCGTGTGTGTGCATGCATATGCATATATATATGTCAGAAAAGATGTGCACGTGCCCGCGAGGGAAGACAGGTTTCCGAAACAGACGGTGATCTAGTAATGTTTGTACAGAACATACAGGAACGGTGGACAGACACCGCACACTTCAGTGCAACGATACTAAAAGGTGACAGGGGGAATTAAATCGCTGTGTCGAGAAACGAGTGAAATACATACATGTACATATATACTATACAGTAAGCTATGTAAACGTGTGCAGACAGAATGCATTGATCTCGTCCTGCCGTGTACACCCACCCACTCCATCCAATTTCTCTGTCTCCCTTCCATGATCCTATTGCCCTTTCCCGCTCTGTTCCCCCCCCCCCCCCCTCCCCCGCCCTTTTTTTTCCCCGTCAACCTTTCCAATAGATCTGAACTTATGTCTACTGCGACTTGGTACCATAATTATATTTACTTACCTAATTTTCTGTCTGTCTGCCTCTCTCTTACACGTGCACACACATAAGTACAGACAAACACCCCCTCCCCTGCTACTACTTCTTTCACACACACACACACTCACACACGAGTTTGTCACTCCGACACAGCTTCCTGCGACAGTTCACCAAAAAGCTAAGGAACAAACCGCATAAGAACAATGATAACTAAATAAAAATGGAAATAAAGAACAGCTGACTCCCTTCAGAAACAACACCTGACTGACAGGATCGGCCGGGGACATGTCTGAATAAAGGGTTACCAATAGTTCCTCATCCAAATGTTCCAGTCCACTATCACTGCTATTGCTAATTCATAATGTCTGGAAAGAAATGAACTCATCGCCTACTGATGTCGGTCCTTCCTGATCTGCACCACCCCGAAGCTTCTTTTGCTGCCGTTGTTTGCAACTCTGACTTTGTTGTGTCAACCACCCTTTCACGTGTCTGCCTCTTGTCAGCTTCTGACTTATTAACCCTCTTCGTGCCCTGTGGCACTAAAGGGCGCCGACAGACAACTCCACTGCTGCCTGTCCTGTGCTGTCTCAACTCACTGAACCCTGCGCCGGAGCACCGCTCTGGAGCTGAAGTTCGTTTAAAACGGTTTCCATGTTCCTACTTGTGTGTAAACCGCACAGAAAGAGTTAACTTCTTCAGTATTTCCGGCTGTGTCCACACAAAAAACAAACAAACAATGACACCGTACATTTTTTTTAGCGCCCTTTCTCTCTTACAGCTCAGGGCGCTTTACATGAAAGAAAGAGCTACAAATTACATGAATCATTCATGACCACTCTTTCTCAACCCCCTCCCGCCCCCATTCCACCACCACTCTCCCTCTCTCATTTGACATGCATCCAAAGTGAGCAGACAGGCATGGGATTGTGTTGCACATTTGGTCAGGAAAAAAACACACAACCCAATCGATTTCAGAATATTTTCTGCGTTTTTCAACATCGATAATGATGACAAGGAAGCCTGCTGTGGATGTACACTCCCCTGGGGTTGAATGGATTATATAGCTTCTCCACAGGTATAGCCATTCCCCTTCAGTTCTTTTCCAGCCGTTCTGCACGTCTCCCTAGCCTTCCCTCGCATTCTTTTTCTACACGGAGGTAATCCACTGGAAGTGCGATTGGTAGCCATCTGAACACTTGTCCTATTCATCGCCATCTTCTTCGCTTGACAGCCTATCTGTGGCGGATGTCCAGCATGATCCATAGAAGCTCGTTTCCGGAATTAATTGTTCGGCACGGTGTTTGATCTTGGTTCTGGTGCCAGCGATGCCAGTCTTTACACTTGCGCCTCAGTGACACAAAATGTACCTCTCCTGGCCATGGAGATTCGTGTCATGATGCCTGCTGCTGCTGCATCACGATCAGTTTTGATGTTTGTTTGTTTGTTGTTTTTTTTGTTGTTTTTTTAATCTATTTTTGTTTCATTTCTTGTTAAATACGCGTATATGTTGTTGTTTTTTTTGTTTTTTTGGGGGGTGGGGGTTGGGGGGTTGGGGGGTGGGCGTGGGGGCGAGGGGGGTTGGGGGGGAGGGACTGTCGTCTCCTGAGCCAAGGTAAGTTAACTCTAGTCCTTCCGTTCAAGAAAAGACTGACGATGTCGACACAACCAGCCGGGCTGTCTCTCCACCAACTTCACCATCAAATCAGCCAGTCTCCACCGCCCTCTCCTTCCAGCCCCGTTTCTCTAATATAACGTGGCAGTGACCTCAGCCTTTCTGGGTCTCTGGAGCGACAGGCCCTGTGTAACACAGCCAGGAGGCTTTTTTTCTGGACCCTGTCCAGCCGGTCGATAAGTCAGACTCGTGTGTGTGTGTGTGTGTGTGTGTGTGTGTGTGTGTGTGTGTGTGTGTGTGTGTGTGCCTGCCTACCTGCCTGCCCCCCTCCCTCGTCTCTTTTATCATTTTCTTCTTCACCATGAGAGCAGGATGTAAGACAAAAGCGTGTATTTGCTTATTCTACTTCCCTCATTAAAGAAAAGTCAATCAATCAATCAATCAATCAATATATATCTCAAAGTCAATCAATCAATCAATCAATATATATCTCATCCCCCCAACCCCTTTGTCCTTCCCTCTGTCTGTCTGTCTGTCTCTCGCAGCACACGTTGCAGATCGTGACACTCAAGCCAACAGCCCTGATACAGGGGGGCTCTGTGCGCTCGACTGGGCTGCACTTCACGCAATAACGCAGAATGCCAATAAGCATTCAAGTTACGCGCACGAGAGAGGGAGAGAGAGAAAGAGAAATATAAATATATATAGAGAGAAACAGAGACAGAGAGACAAAGAGGGAGAGAGACAGACTGAGAGAGAGATGGGGAGAGAGAGGGAGAGAGGGAGGGAGGGAGAGAGCGAGAGAGAGAGAGAGAGAGAGAGAGAGAGAGGGGGTGACAGAGCCAGAGAGGGAGAGCGTGCGTCTGGACTGGACAGAGTTCAAGACCGGCTAAGGAAATCGAAATCTGTCATATTCACCGAATGTTATGGCGCATCTCTCTCCTGTCAAAATTTCAGCCTTGGAAGTCAGTGACACAACCCTCAAAGAGCAAAGTGAAAAGTGCAAACCCTGTAGCGTACTTGCGGGCTGAGGGCAGATGTCCTCTTGACACCTAAATCCGGGTCAACTTCCAGGCTTGTGTTAACACAAGCACGCGTGCACAAACGCACGCATCATTTTCCTGTGTATCCTCCGGGCGCACATGCCTGCAGTTGGATGCAGTGAACTCCGGCCATCAATGTACACGTCTCTTTATGTGGAAGAACACCACCCGTAAAAAGCCAAGCATTCCCATTTCTGAGTGTTGCCTCCACAGGAAATACATATTATTATACATACATGCATACGCGTACCATCCGATTTGAAACGGACTCTTTTGCCTCGCTCCTTTAAACCTGAAATTTCCCCTCAAGTCTTCCGATCTTGTGGTGAAAGAAAGGACGAGGAGGTGGGGAAAGGGGAGGAGGAGGAGAAAGGGGGAGGAGGAGGGGCATCACTATTACCTTCTTTCACACGACGCTTAAACCACACACACACAAAAAAAATCGATCCACATCCCCATGCTCCTACAACCACCTCGCCTCCATCAAGCGTCCCAGACGATCTTTATGCTGGCGAGCGTGTGGGTGGGTATGGGTAGGGGTGGTGAGACAGGGAAGAGGAGGAGGCAGTAAGGGTTTCGTGGGCAGAGGGGGTGCGAGGAAGTGGGAAGGTGGTAGCGACGAAGATCGATATGACGTTGAACTGCCCCCCCCTCCTCACCCCCTCCCAATGGCCACACAGAGGTCTTTTCACAGCTCGACGACTCGTCTCTATCCACGCCTATTAAATGGGAAGAGGGATGGGGTGGGGAGGCGGGTGGAGGTAAGGGGAGGATCCAGAGGGACGGGTGGGGGTGAGAAAGACGCCATTACCACCACCACCACCACCACCGCTGCCGCCGCCACTTCCACAACCCCAACCTTTTTTTTTTTACCACCACAACCCCTCGCCCTTTAAATGATCCTTGTCCATTGGACGATCAACTCACTAGACCCATTCACAACTGGGTCGTTCTTAAAAAAAGAAAAGAAAAAAAAGGGGATTCCTGACGCGTGACGCGCTGGTTTGAAAAACGAAGCTTGGTTTGGAGCAAAACCTCTCTTAGCGTGAAGGTGCAACACCCTATGATTGGTACAATAACAATAAGAAGAATAAGAATAATGATGATATTTTATAAAAATCGGAATAACTGTTCAGCCCACTCACATACTGACCAGCTGCATTCATAACACCTGTCTCACAAATGTATAGCTGTATTTGTGGGGAAATTATATTTATTAAAAAAGAAAAGAAAAGAAAAAAAAGTTTCTTCAAATGTTCATTTCATCAAAATGTTTCGTCATACATCCAGTTCATTAAAATGTTTCTTCAGATGTTCAGTTCATCAAAATGTTTCTTCGGGTGATCAGTACATTAAAATGTTTCTTCACAGAATAAAACAAAGTACAAGAACAAAAACGCTTACCTTTCAACTGTTTGTAGACTGTCTTCAACGGGTCCAACCAATGCTGCAACAATATCATGGGATTCACATTTCATGTTCCTTCCCATGATGTACACTTATCATGTGATCAAGGGATCCTTAGCAACATATTCCCAATTTCACAAGCTATCAAATTATCTCCATACTGATGTTCACTTTGTTATCATTTTTACACAATGTAGCAACTTGCACCCATAACCTAAGTCGCTGACTGATTTTTTTCTCTTTTCTAATTCTGACCTGTAGTGCTGTATTTTATAAGATAAGATAAGATAAGAATAACTTTATTATCTCCAACTGGAGAAATTTGGTCAGGTGCATTATCACAACATAGACAGTTTCAGTTTCAGTTTCACTTTCTCAAGGAGGCGTCACTGCGTTCGGACAAATCCATACACGCTACACCACATCTGTTGAGCAGATGCCTGACCAGCAGCATAACCCAACGCGCTTAGTCAGGCCTTGAGTGCATGCTTACATATTTGTGTACCTATGAAAGTGGATTTCATTTTACATAATTTCGCCAGAGGACAACACTCTCGTTGCCATGGGTTCTTTTTCAGTGCGCCAAGTGCGTGCTGCACACGGGACCTCGGTTTATCGTCTCATCCGAAAGACTAGACGCTCAGTTTGATTTTCCAGTCAAACTTAGGAGAAAGGGCGAGAGCGGGATTCGAACCCACACCCTCACGGACTCTCTGTATTGGCAGCTGAGCGTCTTAACCATTCTGCCACCTTCCTCCATAACATAGACAAGTAAACAACATGGGGACCATAACTGTAAAAGCCAACAACAGCCCCTACCAATATTACGAAGATACAAATGTAAAAAAAAATATCACATACATCATTTCATACATACAACCACACACTGCAGGTAATAACTAGTATTCTTAATGTAAAAACAGAAAGAATTAAGAAACATTATTTGAATATAATTATAAACACAGCCTACTATACTGCACATTGATTATAATAGACAGATAAGATAAGAACAAAGATGAATTGCGGAAAACCACAACCAGATAATCAGCACCCCCCCCACCCCCCCCCCCCCCCCCCCACGCGGATAACTTGATTAAGCAAGAGTAATAAACATATGTTCTGAAATAAAAGCATTTCACATATTCGCTTTTAAAAACATTGCAATTAATCATTACATCGTAATTATTAAACAGAAATATATTTAGAATATGGACGTTAGCATTAGACATATTCATTGTACATTCATCCTGCATATTGCACATTATTCTTCCTACATATTGCACATTCATTATAACCAATTGTCACTACATCAGTAAAGTGACGACGGTAAGCAGCAACTCTGTGTGAGTGTGAAGTGCTGTTTATTTAAATTGTTATCATTCTGATACAGAGCTGCATTTGCATAATAACCTCCTGAACCAATGAATGCACATATATATAATCCACAAGTGTAAACCATCTACACTGCTATTATTTATGAAACTTTGATTCAACAAAATTATTTTTCTCTCTCCTTTCACTTCTCCAGAGCTACAGATAATGTATTTTTTCTACACTGCAGCCAAGAACTGTACACACAATGACAATCACACACACACACACATGCATGCATGCATGCGCACACAAACGCACACACACAATTTTTACAATTATCTGCTTTGTCCTTCTTTAAGAATTATGGCAATACACACGTCAGCAACAACAACAAAATGTAAAAAAAAAAACTGGAAAAACTGAAAAAAAAGAAAAAAAAAGAAAAAACCCACACACACAAACACAGATCCCAAACATAAAAACGATCTTCTGATTCTGCATTAACTTGATTTTTACAATATGTCATGATCACTATCAATCACCACCATTTCATAATACCATCATAATCAGTCTGACAGCAGGTATCTTAAAAAAACAACAAATTACAGGAACTTACCCTTTGCTTTTCAGCATCCACATAACGGAGACCAAAGTAGTCCTTCTCCATCAGGTTCAACTTCTCTGACACACGGTCAAACAGCCATTGTCCGATTGTGTCTTTCTGCAACAGATGACAAGTCACAGCAAATTACTTCAGGGCATCTGTAAGAAGACATGGAGAACCACCATCACTGTCATGAAGAGAATCCAGACTTTTGTAAGGATTCTTCAGATTCACTGGCCTGACACAATCACTAAGAACTGTGAGAACGAACAAGACAGCAGCCAGCAGAGGAAGAGATCCTCCAAAGATGCCTGGCGATGGATCAGCCACACACTCCACGCCTGTATCCAGTGCCACAAGGCACACCCTCACTTGGAACCCAAAGGAGAAAAGGAAAAGAGGCCATGCAAGAAATACATGGTACCATGACCTCGTAGCAGACCCAGAGCCAGTTGCATTGTTTGGTTCTAACTTTTTGACAGTTACATGTGACTAAATGCCTACCGTTGACCGAACTATGCCACTGGTCTCTTCCGTCCGAGCAATGCAACTGGCTCCTGAAGAGGGCAGTCTGCACCTGGGGACAGCTGGAGTGACTGGCACAGAACCAGGATGGCTGGAGAGTGCCTGTTGGTGGCCTGTGTCCCAGAAGGGGCATGAGATGTGTGCGTGAGGTGACATGTAAAGGACTAATTCAGTAACTGCTTGCACAGGTCAGTTGTGCATATCCATTCATCTCAGGACATGAAACAACACAGCATCAACAAATCACAACAATGACAATCTGTATACATTTTTCACCATTTGTTAGTTAACAACAGTCTCCATGACAACCAACACAATTAACTTAAACTTCATGCCATTACCATTAGTGTTTATTTGATTAATGACTCACAGCCTTTGGAAATCTAAGTGTCAACGATATGCTATGATAATTAAAATGATGAAGAGAAACAAAAAGAAATGGTGCTTTGGGTCTCTGACTCTGAGCTATCTTTAAAAGCACTGATTCCCTACTGATATGCAGAATTGTACTCTTAAGCTACTTTTTTTTCTAAGCTAAAATATGAAAATGCTTAAAAAAGAAAAAAGGAAAAAAAAGGAACATTAACAGCAATACAATAAAAATCTTTTTAAATATTGCAATATAAATTCATAACAACTGTCTAGCTTTCTTGCCCCTTGATGTTCTTTTCTCCCGTTTCAATTCATTAAGTTTCATCCTGTATGATACAAATTTGAAGACGCCCCACCACCATCCTTGTAACCTTAGCATCATGTTCACTCTCAGTCTCAAGAGACTTATCAGCTTCAAGTAGAACTTTCTGACAGCATGACTTGCACTTGGCAGCAGTCAATATCAATTGACAAAACAACAAAGAAAACAAAGACTTAGACCACACCCTGACAATCCTGGCTGCTCTACCACAACCCTGTCCACTCACCCCAGCAATACCCATCAAGCTCTGAAAGTTTGGTTCACAGAGTATAATGAAGTCCTCTGAACATTTGGTTCACAGAGTATAATGTAGTCATGTTTCAGGTCTGAAGGCAAACCTATACCACCATTATGTAGATGTTTCCCCCATGTCCTGCTGGGAAATGGCTTCTCCCTCTTCTCTCGTCTATGTCTGCTTATGTTATGTGGTGTGGTGTGGTGTGTGCGCGCGCGCGTGTGCGTGTTTGTGCACATGCGTGTGCATACCTGTACGCACAACATGCGTTTGCCTGAATGCAAATGGCTGCATACATGTGCATGCATGCACTGTGTGTGTGTGTGTGTGTGTGTGTGTGTGTGTGTGTGTGTGTGTGTGTGTGTGTGCATGCATGAGGGTGTGTGTGTGTGTGTTATATACATTTGTGTGTTATGTGTGTGTGTGTGTGTGTGTGTGTGTGTGTGTGTGTGTGTGTGTGTGTTTGTACATATGTGTGTATGTACGCATGTGCGTGCGTGTTGATGACAGTGAGTGGGCATAAGTATGCATGCACGCTTTCCCACACACTTGTTCACATGAGTCCTTGGACTTTAGAAATAAAATTCTTCTTATCATATGTAACACCCTTCTCCTACTCCTGTCTGCACACCTCTGTGAGTCATGAATGTGTAGACTACTCACGCACTAGTTGGCTGTAAAGCTGTGGCACGCATGAACACACCAACGTTCAATGACACTGCTGTTTACGTTCCTGCCGAAAGGCATTGGGTGGAAAAAAAAAAGAAAAAGAAAAAAAAAAAGAAAGAAAGAAAAAGAAAAAAAAAAGCCCCTTTACGGGAGATTTAAAGTCACCTTGCTTCACTGGAATGAGAAACATGTCTATGTGCGTGTATGCGCATGCACAGGCAAATTAATGAACATAGCTTAAAGCATTAATACACCATTCTGTATACATATTACATAAACACACACACACACACATATATATATATATATATATATATATGTGTGTGTGTGTGTGTGTATGTATGTACGTATCACCTTTATGCGTACAAACACATGCTTGTACTGATCATCCAATCATTCTCAATGAAAAGTTATTCAAATGAAGAACAAATACTATTCATGCAATGCTTGCATACAAACACACACATACCTATGCACACATTTATTTTCTCACTCTTATACATGTGAAATGTAACTCCCCAACCCCACACCCCAAAAAAACCCCCACCAAACAACAACAACAACATATTATCCTTGTCTATCAGTATCACTTACAGAGAAAAGACTAAACTAAAGAATAAACACATACGCGCATGCACACACACACACACAATTATACACACAGATTCACATAAACACACACAAACTCCCCACCCCACCTCCACCCCCACCTCAGTGAAGTGAGCAAGAAGTCAGTGGAAACCCTGGGTGCCTGTTTTACAGCAATAAAACTGCAGAACTGTCAGAGAAGACACAGAGAAACTGGGGCAAGGAGAGGGTTAGAGGAACCCTGAGAACTGAAAACAGATGTATCAGCAACTGAAGATGTTAAATTTCATGGTGGTAGTGGTAGTGGTGTGGTGTGATGTGGTGTGATAGGTGGAGAGATTGGTGAGGGGATGAAAAAAGATATGTGGGGAAGTTGGGAGGTGGAGGGTTCTGGTCAAGCCATACTGTACATTTTGTTTTGTTTTGTTTGTTTTTTGTTTAGTATTCATTGCTCTAAATCTTTCTACCCACTAAAACATTTTTCTTTTTTCAAACCAAACCTTTCCTCAATTAATCATGACACCAAGCCCTGGAAAACGATCTCTTTAACTGATCAATCAGCTGATTAGGCTGTGTGAATCGTAACTGTAGGCCAGCACATTACATATATGTAGTGTTATTTAAATACCAAGTCAAGCTAAGAATAAGAATGATGTACCAACAGACTCACAATATTACCAATTGTACTATTTACTAATTTAGTCACTTTGCTGCAGCCTGTTTAGTGCACAAAATAACAATAAATTAATGCTCCACTGTCCCTCTTTGAATTTTGTTACATTCACAGAATCATAGCGCTTGCGTGCTCAGACAGTATGTCAAATGTTGAGACTTTTATAAAACCCAGTAATCATCAATCACAATGTCAAAAAATATACATATAAAAAAAATGCAATGATCACTATCCATGTTTGGAAATCAAATGGAACATAACACACCTCAAATGTTAATTACTGTAATTTCCCATCTACATGGTAGTTAATAGAGAAAAAAGAATGTTGGTGCCATGCGCAAACAAATAAAGACATAGAACATATATAATATTGGTACTGTGTGCAAACAAACAAATAAACAAAAACAAACAAACAAAAAAACCCAACAAAACGTAAACAAACAAAAAAATGTTGATTATCATAGCATGTGATGTGGTGTGAGGAATAAATTCATTTCAGCCAGAAAACAAGTCTAAAGTCTGGTGATCAGAAGCGATGAATCATGGAATGAGAGCTGACACAGACACTGTCGACAGTCTCACATGACCTCAAGCTACATTGCTGACATTCCAGATTTATAGGCAATGGGGTGTCAATGGTCATTTGTCATGCCAGGTCCCACAGCCGCTGTATCCCTATCCACAACATTCACCTTACTTTTTTTTTTCTTTTTTTTTTTTTTTTTTAAATACCAGTGTGAGACACAGGTGTTTGCCAGCCAGGTCGTTCACCACTTTCAGTGTTTGAAGAAGAATTTCCTTTCTGAGTTTTTCGTTGCAAACATCATGATACCTTTGAAGGACTTCACAGGATCTATTTTTGATACACACATCAAAGTGAATAGACTGGTTTCCAGCGTCTGATGGATTGCTTTCACTCCATCCTCCCATCCCTCTCTCGTCTCCTCCACACACCAGAGGAGACCTTGCACTGCTGCTGAGTCACTTCAGTGGTGTTCTTCTGGAAATGCCTGTTCTAATTCAATTTACTTTCGAACCACCTACTATGCTCCCTACTGACAATAATAGCTTAGTCGCAGAACCAGACTGAGTGAGCATCGCCCCACACCCATCCAGTGTGGAGATCGCCACCACATCCCACATCCTCCCCCCATTGGCAGCTCTCACATGAATTTCAATCTCCTCTTCTTTTTTTTATTACAAATATTTACTACAAATTACTATAATTATTATTATCATCATTATTAAAATATAAAAAAAATAAATGTATAATTTGTACAACCCTGATTTTTGCTCACACCATCAAAGTGCTTTCACACTAATTATTCAAATGCAAGCATAAAGTTCTCTGATTCAGTGTGATGAAAAAACAGAACTTATTAATATTTTCATAGAGAGCTAAAGGAACTGCCCACCATAAAGAGGGAGGGAAGGGAACGAAGCTGCACACTTACAGTTTTACACCCACTCAACCACATACTGACATAGTCAAC
Source organism: Babylonia areolata (assembly GCF_041734735.1). Taxonomy (NCBI): domain Eukaryota; kingdom Metazoa; phylum Mollusca; class Gastropoda; order Neogastropoda; family Buccinidae; genus Babylonia; species Babylonia areolata. The sequence goes on along the minus strand of NC_134897.1, from coordinate 28,289,103 downwards.
AAACACTTGTACCCAATAAAAAAAATTAAAAAAAAACAACAAAAAAAAACCCAACAAAACACACACACACAAATTGTCCAATCTATTTCTGTCACTTCATTCACGAATCACAAACCTACCATCCCTTCATCCAACAATCGCCTCAAAGCAGCCTCACAGGCAGAGCATTTTGCTCAGATACATTATTTGTGTTGAATGTGCTCCAAACCAAACAGATAAATCTAAAAAAAACCTTGCACATCAAAAACAACCATTCCTGTTTTACTTTGGTTCAGTGCCCAATTAGAAGTCATTCAACCCTTCAGTCACATTATCCACAGTCAGGGGTGGGGGGTGGGGGTGTTTGTTTTTTTTTTGGGGGGGGGGGGGGGGCGGATAGGGGGTGGGGGTGGGGTGGGGGGGGGGGGTGCGAGGAGGAAAAAATCAGGAAAACAGGATTAGGTGGGGAGGGTAAAGTAAGTGTATGGGGTGCAGGTCTGGAAGTGGGGCAGGTGAAAGGATTGCCTGGGGTGGCAGGGGTGGTGCTGAAGGGGTGCTGGTGATTGTGCTGCCCAGCATGCATAGTTATCTCTCACTATACAATTATTGCTTGTGGATCCATTCTTCAGCATGAAAGATGGAATGAAACCAGCTGAAAAAAAAAAAGGTTTGAATTTTCACACACACAAATTTTATACAAAACTTATATCAAATACCAATCTCTCTCTTTACTTCTTCACTGCTAACTACATTTATTCACTCTTCATGAGTGGGACTGGGACATTGTATCACTAAAATGTGGACACTATATCACTGACTTTATTGATTCAGAAAGTAGACATTGTATCACTAAAATGTGGACACTATATCACTGACTTTATTGACTCAGAAAGTTCATTTTTTTAGAAACTGGAAGTCTGAGTAACATCTGACAAACATCTTGTCACAATGTTCAAATAATACACACATACTATAGTATAAACACGCTTTTATGCATTAAACGATTAATACTATTTAGTATACAGATATCATAAAACAAAATTCTGGAAACTTAACAAACTAACCCCCCCCCATCTGACCACAAAAGACCATTCTCAGCAAGCTCCTAAACTTGTCGCATGTGATCAAAATTGTAATCATTATCAATTCAGTATAATTTACCTGGTTTTGTTTCACTTTCACTAGTTTCAGTCAGCTATTCCTGTTGTTCTGGTGTGAACACAATCAAGCATTCACAGCTATCAACAGGGCAGGAAGTAAGTACACACAGCCACACAATGGCCTAATCCATCAACCTCTCTCTCAAATGACTGATGCCGTCATCAACAATAATATTAATAATCATAACAATACAGGCCTCCTTAATCCTCCGAGGCCTGCAATTCCATCAACAGAATTGTTTTCCGCCCCATTATAAATAGATCTGTCTGGCCACATGGGGGAAGGCAGAAAGGGGAGAGAACTGCATGTCTGGCTTCCTGATGATGACATGGATTTTATTTCCTAAATTGACGTGGGTATTAAAAATTCATAAGTAAGTTTATTTTTGGCACTTCACTTGCCCAAACCAGAAAAAAGCAGATCAGCTTGCCAATGACTCTACACATAAGGTATGGTTTCATTTGTGCAAAAGTCAATTTGTACATGAAGTGCGTGTGTGTGCGTGCGTGTGTTTTAATGCAATCCTCAAATGCAGTCCAAACAAAGCTGCCTTCAAACAATACATCATTACACATACATTTTCATAAAACAAATATTCTTTTTAGTTTTTTTAATGAAATTGCCACACACATGACAGACATGGTAAAATGAAAAAAAAGAAGAATAAAAAGAAAAGAAGAAGAAAAAAAAGGCTTTTCAGAAGGAACAAAGAAAAGGTATACTTTTAGTTAAAGTACTATGGACATGCCCCATCTCACAGATTGCTAGCACAAAATATTTCTTTCATTTTATATTCTTTTTTTCCTATTTTTCTAAAATCAGCCTCAGCCTGCTGTTTAGTTGATTTCTTTTTCTTCTTTTTTTTTTTTTCTTTTTTTTTTGGGTGGGTGGGGGGGTGGGTAATTGAATGAAGTTCACACTACCTTCAAATTTCACTCAATTTTGAATCACACCTAGGTTTTCTTTTTCTTTCTTTTTATTAAAAAAACCACAAAAACTTATGTCTACACTGGTAAAGTGGTATTATGAATTTATAACAGACAACTGGAATCTGGGCAAAACCTGTGCCACCTAATGTCAGGTTTTAAGTTCATATAGTTCTCCATCACTGGCAATAGGCAAGTAAGTAGAGAAAAGATGGGAGAGAAGGGGGAGTGATGAGGCAGACAAAAAGAAAGGAGGGGAGACAGAGGGGGAATGGGAAGAGAGAGAGGGGGGAGAGGGAGGAGTAGAGGGAGAGATTGGGAAGAGGCCAATAAAAGGGGGGGGGGCGTTAGAGAGGGGAGAGAGAGATGGGGCAGACAGACAAGGTGGATGAGAGAGGGATGTAGAAAGAGAGGGGAGGACAGGGGGGGGGGGTTGGGGGGTAAGTGCAGTTCTAAACAAAACAGGAAGTGGTGGGAGATGGGAGAGACGGGTAGTGGTCAGAGGGAAAAGGCAGGAGAGGGTGGGAGATAGCCTGTTTCCGTTTCACGCTCTTTTTCCCCCTTAAAAGTTACCACAGACCTCTCTCCCTTTAGTCAGACTCACAAACTCTCTCCAAACAGCCGACCAGCCCTTTAATTCCGCTAAATCATTCACACCACGTCATCGGCGATCTAAGCACTCATCTCAAAACCTCTACAACTACTCAAGTCTTGCGGACAAAAAAGCCGCGAACAAACAAACTGTTCGTTGATGGACTTGTGAACAAACAAAATGTTCCGACAGTCCATCACCCAGAGAAAGCCGTACACAGATCCGCTTTGACAAAGCTCTTTAACCAGCAAAGCGAAATCTTACCCTGAACCAACAACTAGCAAAACAACCCCTAAGACTGTTTTTTGTTTGTGTCCTTGTTCTCACTTTCACGAACTAGAATGTCGGGCGATCTATCACTGCCCATTGTTGACAACGACAAGGGGAGGGCAAGTCAGTCGAAACCGCCCCGAGAAGGGAGGAAACTCAACCTAGGGTGACCACCCGGTCATCGGTTACGCCACCGTTTTACCTCACGTCTGAGTGGTCCCGTCCCAGGCCTGCCATTGACAAACACCTCTCGTCAACAGGTGATTTACCCCCTGAAACAATTTATCCAGACCTTTGGGGGGGTCCATCCTGCCCTCAACCCCTCTCATCATCTCTTCCCCGTTTCAAGAACTTTGTAGTTGTACTGCCTGAACCATTGACTTCAGATCTATCTCTGTCAGGAAGTGAGGACGCAAGTGAGAGAAACTGTTCAAGCTAATAAACTATATTTGTGCTCATCAAAGAAGTGTTTAATGAACCACATTTGTGCTCATCAATGAGGGATCCGTGAGAAAGAGAGCCTTCCTAGATATTTTAAGTTACACAAAAAGGAGGAAGGAGAGGGAGCTGGGGGTGAAGGGGAACTGGTCTGAAGTTCTCAGTTAAGTCTTCTGCTCTAGTTCTAGCCTCTCTCGATTATGTTTTATTGTTGTATTTTCCCCCTTTTTTTTTCTTTTTTCTTTTATTTTATAAAGAACCAGAAGCAGAGTGATTCATTCACACTGGAGACAATGGACTAGGGCGGTAAGAGGGAACCAGAAATATTTATCTTTGCTCATTCTACAGAAAATGAGAGGAAACCATGCACTGATATAGCATGGAATATTACAAACATAGCAGAGCTCAATTATAACGTCATACTGCTATTTATTATCTTTCAGAATTACAAAGTGCCTTTGTCTGTGGTAGATTCTATCAGTGCTAATGGTCAAATCAATAAAATAAAGAAATGAATAGGTAATCATGATCATGAACATGATCCCTAACAAATGAAACCTTCTAAGATATATCACAAATATATATGCCTCAACTGGTTTCTAACCAGAACTGAATATGTTATGTAAACTAAAGAAATTCTCTTACATATTTATAAATGGGAAGACTTGGGGCAATGGTAATAAGAGATGACGAATTTGATAGGACCCACTCCACTTCACAGAAAAATACCCTGTGGGCATGAATATTTCATACATAATTTGAAAGCCCTGACTTATCCTCTTCTTCACATTCACTATCAGCCAAAAGATGACTTCAAAATGACTCTCCCTCCAGATATTATGTAATCTGAGTGGTTCTCCATCACCGGCCCTTACACTGTAAGTTACAGATCTTGTGACATTGGTTCAGTGTAAATGATCACTCCACATGCTTTCGAGTTTGATGTTTCACACCACCTTAAAACTGATGCTGGTCCAAGATTCATCTTCTGTTCATTTCCTTTCACCCTAAACAAAACATACTCAAAATGACACACCCTTATCATTTATGAGAACTTTACAAAAAGTTTAACCGTGTCAACATCACTTGTTACTGCTAGTACAAGAATTCACTGTCAATGCAATACATAAACTGCAAAGAACTGAACAGTTCTAAAACATAAACTTATATTAAGCTGAGCACACAGCTGGTGTGATACTCTATAATTGTATAAATATCTCTCTCTCTCTCTTTCTAAATATCAAAGACTTTCACTGAGAACATCAGCCACCAACTACCATGAATTGAGTGATATTGATGTATGGTACTCAATTTTTTTAATTACTGAAAAAGGTCAGACACTGAGTATCCAGCCAGAATTATTGAGGGTTCTGATTATAAAACAAGATGACAATAACTGACTGCAATGCAGATGAAAATAGACTATCAAAGTATCATTATCATTCATGGCCTGGCTTCGCTGACGAAGATCTAGGAAGGGCGTTGTCCACGTCTGATGCAGGCACGCTCATGGCTGACAAGGCCAATGCGGGAAAAGCAGAGTCGGCCGCAGTGGTTGCAAGGGAAAGTCTGGTCTGGGTTCGCGGCTGCAGCGTCGTGGTTCTTCCTCCTTCTGCGTTTGTCCTCAAGGCTGGCCCTGCGGTTGTTTTCGAAGGAGGAGACAGCTTGGTGGATGGTGCGTCGCCAGGTCTCTCGATCAGCGGCTACTGCGGACCACTGGCGATGGTCAATGTGACAGGCACCGAGAGCTTTCTTCAAGGAGTCTTTGTATCTCTTCTTGGGTGCTCCTCTGTCACGGTGGCCAGTGGACAGTTCGCCATACAGCGCGATCTTGGGCAGGCGGTGGTCCTCCATCCTGGACATGTGCCCTGCCCAACGTAGCTGGGTCTTTAGCAGCACTGCCTCGATGCTGATAGTCTTTGCCTGCTCCAGGACCTCGACATTTGTGCTGTCACCTCCGGGTCAACAATCAGGCGACCAATATCCTGAACCGCCTGCATGCAGGATTGGAACTGCGGCTTCCAGTGACATCTTCCACCTGCCGTTTTCGCCCCTTTCCCATCGCTACAGGGCTTGGAATAGTTGGTGGCGCGGACGTGGACGTGTCCTTCAAGCCTGCGCAATGGAATTTTTAGGTGGAGTGCAGTGTGCGCAGTACTGGCCCCACCCTTTACACCCGTGGTTCATCTGCCATAGCCTAGCAAGCTGGGACGGTGACAGTGAGGTCCTCAGGTCGTAGGTTTTATATCAGACTGTCCTTGTCCTAGCCTCTGGCTCAAAAACCTTCCTCGGAGGCACGGGGGCGCGGCTACTGAAAGTCGGGACATGGCCATGGACCCAGGGTCAATGCATGTCGAGACTGTCCTGCATTCCTTAGCACTTCATGGGTTTTACTTCAGACTTTTCCTTGTCTTAGATGGACTGCCTTCCCGGGCTGTCGAGCTCCATCTGCCCGCATGTGACAGGTAGCACAGGGTTACATGGTACCTGTGGCAGGTAGAGACCTGACCTGACTGAGAGATAACACAGTACTGTCCTGTGTACATACATCATTTGTCATTAGATAACACAGCACTGTCCTGTGTACACATATTGTTTGTCATTACAGACAATACAGCACTGTCCTGTGTACATACATCATTTGTCATTACAGACAATACAGCACTGTCCTCATCATTATCATATGAAACCTGTTATTCACTCTGAAATGTTGTAGGTTACTGTGGTATAATTTGTATTCCTTTCATAGGTTCTATATCCAAATGTCAAAACTTGAAAGAAAAAAGATTTTGATGTCTTTTATTTATTTATTTATTTTACATCATTTGAACAATTAAGAACGAGATGTTTTCCTATGAAAAAAAATATTGGAAGCATCATCTCTCTACTAACTAAGGCTGAGGAAACAGACTATACTCCAAATTGCCAGGCACACAATGCAATCTACCTTTTCTATTATTTTATTTGGTGCAGGTCTACAGGTGCCTTAAAGTTAATTGCATCCATTCATGATTATATCCATGCATACACACTATGCCTGTAATAGGTGTATGTTACACATGCAGATGATTCTGTATACATAGTGATCTATAATCACGAGTATGTTACACATGCAGATGATTCTGTATACATAGTGATCTATAATCACGAAGTATCCCATAACAATCCATGTAAGTGTCAAGTGGGTAAATCAATAAAATTCCAGTGTGCATGGAATCCACCTGCCAAAATCAAACAGTGCATTGCGAAAATCATATTATAATATAAAATCCTGAACCATAATCATAATAATGTAATCTTTTTGGGTCAAACTTCAAACAATAAAACTACAGCCCTTAAATTTTATCAATTACACTTGACAAGAGCACTGCACCCAGTAAACCCACAAGAAGATGACCAGACAATTCAAATTAAAAGCAAAAAAACCTTCAACGCAAAACCCCCAAACCACTTCAAGTTAAAAAAACAGTAATCTATCTTTAAAAAATTATATAATACAAATGAAATACCGAAAAACCATGACACCACAATGAAGTGCCTGCAAAATCGTCAGTCCTCTTGTCAGTGTAAGATCAGAATGATTTATGAAAATCAAACATGATCACATAAAGATTTGTGTTAATTCATACATGATCACTGAACATTATGCATAGGAGAAGACTGCAGTCCACTGTAGCAGATTATAATAATACACAGTGCACCACCACTCAATCCAGCCAGCAGGTTCAACTGGTGTAAGTGCTGACAATGACAGAAGTGTTTACTTGGCAAGACGTCCACAACACATGACACACGAGTGTGAGAAAAGTCCGCCCTGCTCACACATTAGTTATCTGACCCTGGTCAAAGAATTCAACAGTTCATAAGGAAAGTGATTTCCTGATTGTTTTTTTGTTTGTTTTGTTTTGCTTTGTTTTGTTTGTTTTTTCCACAAAATTTATAATCTATAAACCGTGTAATTTCTTTTCACAGATTATAAGTGATACAACATTTTCATACCAAAAATAACAGAAGGAAACTGATTCCTGATTCTACTAAGTACTATTTTCATTTTCTTTTTTAACAGATTACACACACACAAAAAAATCTACAAGTACTACATTCTCATGTTGCAAATAGCGGAAGGAATTTTTCCTAATTTTATACTGTTTTTCTTTTTCCTGTCTTTCTCTCATTTTTTTTTAAATTTATTTTTTCATTGGGTTAGAACAAAATGTTCAGTCAGTACTTACTAACTTAGGAATGCGAGTGCCTAATCTTTTCTTTTTTCTCTTCAATTTCTCTTTCACTGTTTCAGTGGGTTTTTTTTTTAAAGATTACAACATTGTCACTTATTTCAGGTCAAAGATATGTTCAGTACTTAGAAAAGTTATTCCCTAATTTTCTTTCTGTAAAAAAACCCAACAGGATCAGGATCAGGACTAATACACTGCAGAGACCTGTCTGGCCATTGTCACAATGGACTTTGGAGAGTGCAGGTTAAAAAACAACAACTTTGCATTGCAAAGTAAATAGTAGTTTTTAGTACAATATATGATATAGCTCTGTCAAGTACAGTAGCATTTCACTCCATAGTGAAGTTTGTCCTAAATACCAACAACAAAATAATTGTGAACAATGTGGGGCTGGTGGGTGTGAATGGGCATCAAATGGTTTCAGCTTCAGTATTATATCATCATTGTCCTCACACACACACACACACACACACACACACACATACATACAGTGACACATATACAAATATATCTTCTCTTCCACTGTCATCTATTTCTAGTCTTGCTTCGCTCATGATCTCCTCAAACTCAAAGTTAAATTCAGTTTCAAGGAATTATCTGAGAGTGCATATAATGTATACATATACATATATATATATATGTGTGTGTGTGTGTGTGTGTGTGTGTGTGTACATAAATCCAAAGGTTAAACCACATCTGCTTTGTCTATAAAAAAAATTATTATTATTTTTTTTTAAAGCAGACACCTGACCTTTGCTGGTCAAGGCCAGGCTTTGAGTGATTACCCTAGGTTTGTGTAAAAAAAATAAAAAAATAAAATAATGAAACAAATAAGTTTTAATAGATTAAAAAAAAAAAAAAAAAATCAGGTGAAGCATATATCTGCATGAGGCAAATGACAGTTACATAAAACAAGATCAAAGACAGGCCTTGCTCAGTGAAGAAGTGTGCACCCACTCACACAAGAACACCCAGACTTGTAAGCTTTCAAATGCAACACACACACACACACACACACACACACACACACACACACACAGAGAGAGAGTCAATGAGCGGATAACTAATTTCTAAAGAATGTGAAGCCAAATTTAAATTGTTAGTAACTATTATACTTTCAGTTTCAACGGAACAGTCTCCAGTAAGCAGAACTTTCCATTAACCAGAGCTCTCTGTTTCTATCTGAAAGCACTCTCTGCACATGAAAACAAAAATCAAGCCTCTTACTCTAAGTCTCCCTAACCAGTTTAGCCAACAAGATTCCATTCCCCTCCAGATGACAAATCCCCTTCCCCAAAACAAGGAAGCCATCCACGCCCACGCTTGTGACAACAAGTGAACAACTAGCTACTGAGCAAGGACATGATTTTTTTTTTCCCCCCGCCCACCAAGCTTGTCACATGGTGGTGTGTGGGTGTTGGGAGTGACACAAACAGCCCTGTCTTTAGTCAGGCCGGGTCTGGAAATGTCATTTGAACATAGTCACCTTCTATCATTTTAACAAGGGATCTTGTTTAGTTTTCATTTTGTTCTGTAGTGTCACTGGGTGCCTAGCCCTGGATGAAAATTATACCACGCAGCCCAAGCAAGCAGCCCCATCGCGGGGAAAGTTTTCCCATACAGAACTCTCAGGAACTAGAAGAAAGATGACTTCAAGTACCCATACATGTATGTAAGCCATTGCAAAATAGTGCAAAAATTCTAATTTCATTTTGTGAACATTTAAAATTTTTCAATACAAATTAATGTACATAATAATAAATAATAATCAATATCAATCATATTCTCTTTTTATCCACATTACTTGACCCCCTTCCTGTCCATCATTGCATGATACATCAATTGACTGACATGTGTATCATTGTACATGTGTCATAATAACTGATTTATATCAAAATTTTTCTTTACATTTAAAAATAAAAATTTTCTTAAGGATTATAGTGCTGAAATTAGTGTGGCCCCAATTTCTGTGCAAATCTCCCTTGTCACAAAGTTCATTCTGGAGCTCTGCCTCTTCTCATTTACCCTTTCACTCTTGGTTCCTCAATCACCCACTAATACTATGTTATAAATCGATATAGTCTATAGATCTCTACTGTTATATCCACTCCAGCCTTTTCCTCTCTCTCTCTTCTCATTGGCTGCAACACAAGCAGAATATAACTCCCTAGAAGGAGAGCCCAGTGCCAGAGAAAGGTCAAGGTGAGTGGCAGCACTGTGCATTTATAATGCATAGCCACACAGAGGTATTGAGCATAAATGCAGTCACACAGAGGTTGAGCATAATGCAGTCACACAGAGGTAGTCTGCACAATGCTGAGGTAGTGAGCATCATGCAGTCACGCAGAGGTAGTGTGCATAAAGCAGTCACACACAGGTAGTGTGCATAAAGCAGTCACACGGATGTAGTGTGCATAATGCAGTCACACAGAGGCACTGAGCATAATGCAGTCACACAGAGGTAGTGTGCATAATGCAGTCACACAGAGGTAGTGTGCATAAAGCAGTCACACAGATGTATTGAGCATAATGCAGTCACACAGAGGTAGTGTGCATAATGCAGTCACACAGCATCACAGGGGTGGAGACAGCAAGAGTAAAGAGGAAATGGGAGGTCTGGAGGGGCATGGGGGGGGGGGGGGGGGGGTGAGAATGGTGTGGCTGTCATGACTAATTGATTGTCCATCTGTTGTTCCCTTAGGGAGCTATTTCAAGGCAGTACAGGTCTCTCCCAGTGCTGTCCAATCAGGCCTCCTCTCTTTGCCACCCATGCATCCATCAAGCCCCCACAGCAGGCAGGTTGCTGCAGTCTTGTCCCTTCCCATTTCCATCATTTGTCTCTGATAATAATTATGTAATCAAACCACTGTCACACCTTCTGGCCTGTTGCTTGCTTGCATAATCTGTTGATTAACTGATTTTGAGTGATCAAAATCATTAACTATAGTTCTGCTTCTCAACTGCTTTGCAGTCAACAGCAACCCCCCACCACACCCCCATCATTATAAAATTTACATTACCACATGATTTATATTAGTACACACACAAAAAATCAAACATTTTTCTGTTTGTAATTAGTTTTATTACTTTTAATCTTATCAACATCAATAACTGAATAAGAAAAAAACAAACAAACAAACAAACAAAAAACACACTAAATAACCACACACACAAACAAAACAACAACCAAAAAACCCCAACAAACCAAAAAAACAACAACAGACTGTTGTCTTATTCAACTGGTATAAAAACTATAAAACTTAAACAAGGTTAAATATTCTTACCTTAAAACAATCATGAGATTAGCAATTTATACTTTGTGGAAAACTTCTGCATGCACTCATTATCTACATCTATTCTTTCTTTTTTTTTTAATTAAAAAACAAACAAAAAAACAAAACAAAAAATGAAACACTTTTTTTTTCAACTTTTCCTGCTTTTAAACAAGAGACGAAGTGGTCAATGGGAGTAAGATAAATTACTGAAACTGCCATCGTATGACATTAATATTATTCATTTTTAAGTCTTTATTAAAACTTTTACAAACTTTAATGTGACCCTTGTAAATGTAATGCAGTGGTTTTGGTAACATTAACATTACAATCACAATTTGAGAAGAAACTATTGTACAATACATTACAGGTCACCTTTTGATGGATTACCTCATGGTCATACTTTATGAACTTTAACTTGAAGGAATTATTAAGTCAGTAAGTGAGACGGTGAACATGAAATGACTAAAGGAGAAATCAGTGACCCCAGACACAGTACAAAGTTCTGCAAGGCAGTCACATTACAACAGTTCATTGTTTAGTTTCTTTGTACTCAGTCCTGCTTCTGTAATTTGAGTTACACATAACAGTTACACAGCATTAGCTGTACTTTAGCCACTTACAACCCGGCAATCATTAGCACTGCAAGCCCACCCACTGTGTCTTTCATCATTCACAAGTGGGACCACTGAGATCCATGTCACCATCACAACTAAGTACAACCATCCTGATTTATCATTCAGGTCTAGTCAACACACAACTGGGTCAGTGGGTCAAAAGTCTTGATATACATATATATTGTTTTAATAAATGCATGGAATTATTAGCAATGCAGCATTATTATTTTTAAGACAAAAACTGCCAGCCTGCAAACATGTGAAATTATCACGTAAAGTGGACCAGTTAAAAGCACTCTCAATTTCAATGCACACCCACTTGTAAACCCTTGTTGTTCCGCTGCTGTAAGTGTAAGTACTACAAATCTACTGTTATCTAGAATGTGAATAGGAGCCCTTGAGCCAAGAAAGCTGAAGAGTTATGCTGATAGTGACAGTACTTCAGTTATCTAAATCAAAATTAAAATCAAGTTTCAAATAAATCCCTTTTTATGCACTTGTAAAACCAGTCCTAAGTTAATTACCTTGCTCACAGCTGAGTTAATCATAACTTGATCAGGCTGATTAAATGTGCACATGGTGACCAATTAAACCTTGTGTCAATGGATCACTGCATAAATTACATAATTTAACCAATAACATCCAACCTTTATGGAGGGGGAAAAGCTGAAAAAAAAAGGTAAAACTGTACTTTTAAAGTAGTATAGAACTATCTAAAGAGCAAAAACACACACTGATCACAAAGTGACCCATTTAATATACAATTCATAAATGTTGGACACAAACTAGAGAAAAATGAAAAATGGAAAAAAACAACAAAAAACAAAAACAACAAAAAACCAACATAAAAGGGCAACAAACTTACAAAATCAAGACTCACAGATCACCATTTAACAAACACATCTTAAAAAAAAAAGGTACCCAAACAAATTTTCAACTCTAAATATCTATTAAAACTAAAACTAAAAACTAGGCTGTACACACACACACACACACACCTGTAGGTGCAACACCTCAGCTGGTGCATTCATCAACAGATTGAAGAATCCTGACCCTCTCCCTCCCCTGCCTGAACCCACTTAAATTTATATATAAAAAAAAAAAGTAATTCTCTAAAGGCACACACAGGTATACCCATTGATTAACTCCAAAGATAATCATTTACTGCCATATAATTGTCTTACAATATTTTCACACAAAAAAAGAAACCCTGCATTATCATTGACATGCAGTATTATTCTATATGGTCTAGACAGTTAAATCTTTAGTCCTGGATAACGGGGACAAATTAAAAAGTGTATACATGTACCAACTGATAACAGGTGGGATCACAGTGTAGCAAAAATCATAATGTAGCACACAAACACACAGTTGTGTAGCACACAAATACACACACACACACACACACACACTCACTGACAGTTACTTTTAAAAAAAATTTTTTGTTGTTGTTGTTGCTTTGTGATGAAACATCTGGCATGCAAGAGTATTAAATGGGCTTCATAAAACAAGCCAGTGAAAATGAACAGCAGAACACACAGAGTAAACAATGCACTCTCACATAGAGTGAGTCACCATTACACACACACACACACACACGCGTGCGTGCACGCGACATGCACTCAAAATTTAGAACAGCTGAACACTGCAAATGAACAGTAACCAATGCACACTCACAGTGTGACTCAAGTCAAAGTGAGATACATACTCACACTCATGTAACAGGACACACACACACAAATGCAAACAAACTATATAAACAGCTAAATTTACACACAAGAACAGTAAACAATGCACACACACACACACACACACACACACACACACACACAATGTGAGTGAGATGTGGCCACATACATCATATACAGACTAACACACACAATGACTCACAATCACAGTCTCTCTCTCTTCACTCTCTGTCTCACACACACACACACACACACACACACACATTTGCAACATGTGCACACAGACAATGCACACACACAGTACAAACACACAGAGTGACTCACATACTGTGTAAAAAAAAAAAAGATGTGCTATCACACACACTGTACACAATCACACAAGTCCACAAAACAACAACAACAACAACAAACCACAGCTCTAGACAAACATAAATTTCCTGCAGTCACACAGAAATTTTTATTCTATCTCTTCTTCAAACAAAACCCCAAAAGTTTATTTTTAAACAATACACCATCTGCTGGCCTGGGGGCCTTCAATGCATTGAATAATGACCTGATCATCTGTGGCAAGATGGACCATTTTGTCTCCCCATCCCCCACCGCCCCTGACAGCCAGTCGCCCCTGACAGCCAGTCGATATCAAGACTCAAAACATTCACAGCACAATGGTATGCCCCAAAGCAAAAATCTATCACTCCTCACTTTCTTACTTATCTGCTTGTCGATAACCATGAGCTCTCAAGTTGATATAAACAATATATATATATATATATATATATATATATATATACTGCATTAGATCATGAATGTGTATACAATTTAATGTCTTTGCTCATTATGACAATAACTGACAATAAGCTGCTTGATTTATAAACAAAGCATTGCAACAAAGCACACACAGACGTACACATCATACACACGTATATATAATACGTACATGTGTATACAGTATACACACAGAGCACTGCATATCTTCCAACTTGTACCTCTCTCCCCATTCTTACTTTCTTTTATTCACAGAAAGTATTATATATTGATTTATTGGTGAATCTGCAATGTTTGGTGGATGCCAGGGATACAGAATCCATAACTAACATCGCCTGATTTTCTGCATGAATTAGTAGAAATATAACACCGGAGAAGAGTTCATGATACATCTGAACTAGATCTGCACATCTGCAGACATTTGGGGGGTGCAGAAAATTCTCCACCAGTAAATTCACCACCCGTAAATTCACCAAGATACTGTGGGATTCACACACAAGACCTTCAGACTGAAATTAATCAATTCTCTCACCATGCAGTCTGCTATAAGGTGACAATAAAAAGACAGCTGTTTAACATCTCTCTAAGTTTTATTTTATTGTATTGTTTTGTTACTGGGGGTGGTGGTCAGACGTTAGCACACTTTGTCATAACAGAAGATGCTCTTCGTTTACTCTTCTACCCAAACCACAATGGACCCGCCCATCCCTGACTTTCTATCCTTTCCAAATTCTACCGACTCCCTGACTGACGCGAGCGTCTGTTAGGTGCATTGATACGGCCCTTGCATAAAAATACACCGACTGCTATCATTCGGCACAACTGAGGCGGCTGTCTCACTCGATATTCTCTCGTTCTTTTCAGTTTTCTTTCGGCAAACTGGAAAATCATCTAAGAATACGTTGGGTAGGTTCCTGTCAAATTTGTTTGTTTGAGCTGACAGCAAAACGAGCACTGTGCACTGAAGCAGATCGGGATAATGACGAATCGCTCTCCATGCAGTGATGCACAACAAACAACGAAACCCGAGCCTTCGTCGAGGGCCCCCGATCTTCTACTATTTTCTTACCTTAAATGTAAACTGCATCGGTTCATCGTCCAGGAACCGAACGCTGCAAGTATACTCCGATTGCAGATCGGTTTTACTCCGTTTTTTGAACATTTTGCCCCTCCAGGTGTTGACAGGCCGCACACAACTTTCACTGTCCACGGGAGATCGGGAAGCACTCAACACCAACACTGCACTGCCGCTTCGGTACAATCCGACTTGCCGGACCGAGACTTCTGCTGCGATCTCAAGATGGCGCTCTTGGATCATGTGACCAAGCGAAACCATAAATCATCGTCTGCTTTCACTACCTCCGTTTCGTAAACGCCAAAAAGAATTCCCACATTCCTTCCTTCCCTCCCCTTCTCGCACTTACAAGAAGATAGCAATCACTGACACTGGCCGCAATCACTGACACTATATATATACGAATCAGTAAGTCGGTCGAAGTAAAGATATTATCGTGTTGCTATTTTCTTTTTAAATCACCACCACCGCCACCGCCGGCCGGCGGCTCCAGTAATCATCATCATCGCCTCGATCTGCTGTGAAGTAAATTTTTGACTCACTTGTGTAAACAAAGTTCGGTGTTCGGTTGTCTCTGTGTGTGTGTGTGTGTGTGTGTGTGTGTGTGTGTGTGTGTGTGTGTGTGTGTGTGTGTGTGTGTGTGTGTGTGTCCGTGGTAAACTTTAACATTGACATTTTCTCTGCAAATACTTTGAGTCAGTTGCCGCGGCCGACACCAAATCAAGTTAGGCATAAAAATAGGAAAAATTCAGTTCTTTCCAGTCATCTTGTTTAAAACAATATTGCACCTCTGGGATGGGCACCAAAAAAAAAAAAGAAAGAAAAAAGAAGCCTAATTATATGCAAACTGCATTTACTGTTATGTTTATATTTTTTGTATTCTCTAAACTTGGCACTTTGATCTGATATTCTGACCCAACAACAAGAGCAGTCATTATTATTATTTTTTGTTCAAACAGGAACTTCTTTTGCTAAGCATGGAAGTTTTATTTATTTTGCAAACGTTTTGGTGCAGATACTAAAGGGAAATTACTCTGTAATAATGCTAGGGGACTTAATTTGCTTTAAACTTATCTTTCTCATCTTAAACATTACATTTTGAAATTATACTCAATACATAAAAAGCTTGGATTTTTTTAAAAGTGTATCACAAGTGAGTCTTGAAGGCCTTGCCTCTCTTAACCATGTACTACCTATGTCATTAGTGAGTACACCTATTACTGCTATTACTTCTTCAGCTGCAACCTCTGCTCTCTCTCTCTCTCCCCCTCTCCCCTCCCTCTCTCTGTCTCTCTGAGAATCCTCCCTCACCCTCCATCACCCATTCTGGTCTGTGGTGCGGTGTGTGTTGTGTGTGTTTCTAGTTTCTTTCATTTTCTTCATTTTTTCCCGAGTCAGTGCATTCCACCGGATTCAGTACTAACACGTACCATGCTTGTGCCTGTATGTGCAAGTGCGTGTGCGTCACAGTGTGCGGCGTGCGTGCGTGCGTGCGTGCGTGTGTGTGTGTGTGTGTGTGTGTGTGTGTGTGTGTGTGTGTGTGTGTGTGTGTGCGCGCATTGTTTACTGTTCTTGTGTGCCGGTGTGTGTGTGTGTGTGTGTGTGTGTGTGTGTGTGTGTGTGTGTGTGTGTTAGTGTTATTTTTTTTCTTTCATTTTTCTCAGTGTTTTAATTGTTTAATTTTCTCCCCGGCTCTGTTATGCCGGTGATTTCTACTAACACCATGCTTTATCTTTATTAGTATTGTGTAGTGTAGACCCTATTTAGGGTGGGGGACCGGATGTAAAAAAAAGCACACAAGCGCCGTTATCTATAATAAATAATTTTGTCTTGTCTTCTCTCTCTCTCTCTCTCTCTCTCTCTCTCTCTCTCTCTCTCTCTCTCTCTCTCTCTCTCTCTCTCTCTCTCTCTCTCTCTCTCTCTCTGTGATTACTTAAGTATCAAGCAAGTAAAAAAACTGAGAAACAAAGATAATTATTAATGACCCGAAATGAGTATATTAATCATTGACAAGGTATGTTTGTGTAATCATGATATATCTATTCATTTCTTTGTGTGTGATCACATATCTATTTATTCATTTATTCATTTACTTGGTATCTACTCATTTGTCTATCTACTATTGTTTTACTAATTTACACTCAGGCTTACTCTTCAGCCAGTCTACATATTTGTCTACGGTCTGCAAGTGATTTTTCACTTGAACCAATTTTTCCGCAGATTTTGAGCCGGGAAGAAAAAAAAAGAAGAGTGATTTGATTCATCACCGTAACAAATTACATAATCTTGATTCCCAACCATTGTAGGTTATTATTTTCATAATTTTGTTCATTTTTCTTCCATCGTGTTTTATTTCCTGAGATAGCTTAATTTATATATATATATATATATATATATATATATATATATATATATATATATATATATTTTTTTTTTTTTTTTTTTTTTTTTTTTAAATTTTTATAGATTCTTTAAAGTTCCCTTTCAGCAGTGAGATGGGAAAAGCTGTGGCCCATATAGACGTAAGTAAACAATGTTACGGTGACAATAAACATAAGTCAATACAACCTTTTGCAAACTGACGACTTTTAGTCACTGATAAACATGCAAACTTTCATACACAACGTCGGATGCAGACTATGGGGTAGACTATATATGCAGTAGATAGACATAGATAGAGATAGAGTAGATAGATAGATAGAGTGTAGGGTAGACTATTTTAGAAGATAGATAGGTAGATAGATATGCGACGAAGCGCCGGTTTGAAAGGCATTATCGATGGAGACATAAAAGGGTTGCTCTGTGTGAAACAGCTGTCTATGCACAGTGCCTTTGTTGGCACAAGCTGTTTGCGTGGAGACGGGTTGTCGAGGGCTCTAGATCGATACGTAAGTCAGTTAAAAGAGATAGTGTACATTCCTTGAATTTTTTCTCTGTTTGAGTATCTCACTTTTCTCGAGTCCTTTTATATATATAACTTAAACGGACGAAATTATGCATACCCGCACTGACTCGCACCGGCAAATACACAGCACACACACACGGACGCCGGGACGCGCGCGCGCACACTGCACCCCCCCCCCCCCCCCACACACACACACACACGCACGCACGCACGCACTGGCACGCATACAATAGAACTCTGAGTCACACACTCACACACACACACAGACGGACACACACACACACACACACACACAGAGGCACACACACACACACACACACACACACACACACACAGAGGCACCCCCTCCCCACCCCCCCACCCCACCCCCCACCCCAACCCACACTTGGTATCATTCTACGAGCTCCCGGGCCCATCGCGCACGCATACGAAGCAATATCCACTCATATTCGCTTCGACTGGTATGATCAATGACACACTACACACACACACACACACACACACACACACACACACACACACACACACACACACACACTGACACACACACACACACACACACACACACACACACACACACACACATGCGGCCTGTCAGATACAACACACATAATAAGTACAAATCTTTACCGGCGAACTACAACAATATAACGTTGTTGTCGGATCTACACGTAACCAAGACGAGGTTCTTTGCCAAGACAAGGTGTGTTGATTCCAGAGAACCCCGTAGGGTTGCGTGGAAATGTTACATATTCCATGTAACTGATGCAGATTATCACGTCATGAAACACATTCAGCATTGTGCTCGCAATCAGATAAAATGGCCATTCCGACTCATGATAGATTAATAGATTTGTTGATGTATTTGGAGGTAAACAACAGCAACACTGAACAACGACAACAAATACAATAGCTATGCATCAGCAACTTCCAAAAGAGTCAGCATTGTTTACTTCAGTGCATGCAAGAATAGAAATGGCATTTGTCCCAATCGAAAACAAGACGACTGAATTCACAAAAAGCATTGTAAATACGTCGACTAAAACATTCGCACTTTGTCAGTCCAAGAAAATACATACTGCATTTATAACAGGGAAAAAAATTCAAACGGGTCAACAAACACGGTTTGTTTCTACTCAAGAATGCTGACTGGAATTTTAAAATCGTTGTTTGCTTGTTTGTTTGTTTGTTTGTTTGTTGTTTTTGTTGTTGTGTGTTGAATTTGTTTTTTTCCTGTTTTGTTTTTGTTTTGTTTTTTCAGGGAGGGAGGGAGACTGAGGAGGGGAGCGGGGCAGGAAGACGGACTCGGAGAAACAGAGGCAGAGAGACTGAGGAAAAACAAAAAGGAAAGGAGAGAGCGACAGAGAGAGTCGATGAGAGAGACAAAAACAATGAGAGAAAAATGGAGAAAGAGAGAGAGAGAGAGAGAGAGAGAGAGAGAGAGAGAGAGAGAGAGAGACAGACAGACAGACAGACAGACAGACAGAGAATAATCAGACACTCGGATACACTGCAAGACAAACTGTTGCAGCTAACCTGAAAATCACGGCATACCGTCAACAGGTTCTCCCTTCTTTCTTGTCTCTCTCTCTCTCCCCTATTCTCTCTCCCCTGTCTCTGTCTCTTTTTGTGTGCGAGCGCACTTGTGCCAGTGTGTGTGTGTGTGTGTGTGTGTGTGTGTGTGTGTTCAATTTTCCAAACCCAATAAAACCTCAAGCGCACGTGCACGACTGTATTCCAAACACGCGGCGTGTGTGTGAGAACGAGGGGGTGGGGAGGCAGAGAGTTCGCGGAGGGTACCGTGGCAGTTATCACAGATTGCTCAGCACTGCTGGATTAATCGATGTCTGTTTCAGTCTGTCTGTCTGTCTGTCTCTCTCACCCCCTATATCCCCTCTGTTGAGTCTCCAATAAGTCGCGTTTTTATTTATTTATTCATTTTTATCACCTCATCTTACAAGGGTAGGGGTGTTAGACGGTGATGTTCCCATTGACCCAGACCTACGCTGGCGCACCGTGCTCGCTCGCGCGCTCTGTCATGCGTGACAAGCTGGTGTTATGTCGTCATTCATCAAACTGAGCAACTGGTAGGAAGTGCAATCAGATTTTGAAACATTCAGTAGCACGCAACAGAATGTAAAAACTACCAGATTTGTGTTTTGTTTTGTTTTGCTTTGTTTTGTGTTATGAGCCGGTTTTGAAGGCCGGTCGACAATCACGTTCTGGCTGCTCTTGTGTGTGTGTGTGTGTGTGTGTGTGTGTGTGTGTGTTTAACTCACTCAGTACGGCCAGTCCTCTCTTCTTCTCTACACATACCCCTCGGATGTCCAGTGGGTGTCTCAATGACCCAACCTTTAGCTTCCGTCGTCAGAATTGTGGCATTCTTTGTCAACATTCACGCCTTCAGTATAAGACCCTTCCGCTTGCAATATTTTGATGATGGTAATTGGGGTGAAACGCTGTTAACGTCGTCTCTTTCGCCGTTCGTATGGAAAGAGTTAATTTAAATCTTTTTAGAGGGGTGTGGGGGTGAGGGTGGGGGGCGTGGGGGGGGTGGGGGTGTGGTGGTGGTGGTGGGGGGTGGTGGTGTCTTTTTGACCAGTGGCTTTGTGCAAAAAGTTGACAGTGTAGGAAAACACTGCTGAGTAGTAGTTGGCAACGCCAGACTGATTATAAACATGAGTAAAAAAAATTAAAAAAAAAAAAAGGAAGAAAAAGAAGAAGACGACGGAAAAAAAGGAAACACACACACACACACACAAACACACACACACAACCGACGGCTACGCGGTACCGTATCAAAGAAAAAAACGAAACATCTGGATTTGAAGGATAAAGAAGTCCACTGAGGAGCTGTTTGTATCCGTGTGGTTCAGTGTACATCAGTGGTCTGTCTCTGTCTGTCTGTCAGTCTCTCTCAATGTGTGTCAGTGTGTGTGTCAGTGTATGTGTGTGTGTGTGTGTGTGTGTGTGTGTGTGTGTGTGTGTGTGTGCCAGTGTGTGTGTGTGTGTGTATGTGCCGGCCACTACTGAGTGTGCGTTCACTGAGTTGGCCGGCCGTGCGCACTGACGACGGTGTGAGTGCATTTGTGAATTGTGTCGCCGGCCGGTGCCGGTGTGTATGATGTAACTCTCTGTGTGTGTGTGTGTGTGTGAGTCAGTGCCGGCCGTGTGTCTGTGTCTGTGTCAGGTACGACTGAAACGGCCGTGTATCGGTACAGCGCGGTGCGCATTTGCCCCTCGGCCTTCCCGCCAGGTCGAGCGAAATATCAGCAACAGAGAACGTGGGTCTTCGGTCTCTGGAAAAGGACATCGACAGGCTACAGTAAGCCTGATCACCGAGTGATGTCAGCCAAGCGGATTGCTGCACCGATTGACCTCAGTTGCCTGTCTTGAGGCTGAGAGCCGGAGATATATTACGTGAAATATTTCAGCAGCCTTTTTAAAATCATTTTTTGCAAGTTTCACAGATTATGTAAGCAGCCTGACAGTTCAGTAGTACACCGTCTCTCGCTTTATATTACGCCTTCATGTTTCTTCGATGCTGTTTGTGTCTTCAAGGTGGTTTGAGGTTCAGTTTGTGTACGTGTCAAGTTATGTTTTGGAACAGGGTACAAAAACGTGATTGCCTCTCTGTGTGTATATGTGTGTGCCGGTGTGCACGTGCAATCGAACGTGCTTGCTGGCTTGCTGTGGAAATTTAACCCACCGAACTATCGCTCACTCACAGTCACACACACAGCATGAACTTGCGCCAGGGGTGAAAGGTCTTTGGGTCAAGGTTATATCTCTTCACTGATATCAGACGACATCAGGCTGCCAGGTTGCGCAGTTCAGAACTTTTCAACTTCACAGAATCTACTTTACGAAAAAGCAACAAAACACCAAGGAAATGGTTATCGTTATTTTGATGGGCGTTTGTGGGTGTGGAAAGTAAGTATTGATGCATGTTTTTGACGTGAAAATATTTCCCAGTAACTCTCTGAGACAGCGGGTTCGTAATTGCACGTTCTAATCTCCCTTTGTTTTTGCTGACCTTTGTGTTGTATCGTAATGGCGATACAGCGTTTTGGTGTGTTGCTTCGAAAACCGCAACGGTTAAAAGTGTTTTTCGACCCTGAGAGAAGACTATTATTGCATGTTCGTGAGTCACCGATTCATTTTCAGCAAGTCAGGTGCCGCAGTGAGAAAGATCAGGCTGTTTTAGAGTCCTATGATGCGCATAATACTCTGACCCCACGACGGAAGTTGGCTACACATGTCACATGTTTGCTGTGTTGACAGATCTGCACGTAAACGAACCACACACATTCGCGCACGGATCACACACACACACACACACACAAACACACACACACACACACGTGCACTGGCAGTGCAGTGCGCGGCGCGCGCACACACTCACGCACGCACGCACACGCATTGAAACACATATAGCGGGAAATCATGTGCCGCGGCGTGCGAGCGAAATCCTGCGGAGGGGAGTGATGAGAGGAGTTGTGATTTGGTGGGTCGTGAGAGACTGGAAGTAAATTAGCTTTGTTTTATTTTAGTACTAGTTGTTATTATTATCATTACTATCATTATAACACTGTTTTGCTGCCTGCTGACTTTGGGAAATCTAGTACGGAGGATTGAGGGTGATGAACATATCAGTCAGTTTAATTTACGCACGCAGTATGCACAGAACACACACATACACGCGGGCCACACACACATACACACACACACACAGAGACACTGACACACACACACACGCACACACACACAGAGGATACAGTACACACACACAGACATACACACACATCACTCACACACACACACTACACACACACACACACACACACACACACACACACACCGGCACACACACACACACACACACACACACACACACACACACACACACACTGACATCCATTCTCTTTCATCCCAAGTTCTTTCTCTTACCTCCCCCCCCACCCCCATCACCCGCAACTTCGCACATATGCGCAGAAGCCGTTAGTTTCGGCATTCGCTTTTATACGCATACTGCTTAGTGTGTATACATGTGTGTACAATAATATAGACCACAGGTGTATGCATACACGAATGTACATACGAACGTGTGTGTGTGTGTGTGTGTGTGTGTGTGTGTGTGTGTGTGTGTGTGTGTGTGTGTGTGTTGTTGTTGTTGTTTTCCCGCAGAACAACTGTCGGCGAGGCCCTGGCAGAAAAAGTGAGTGAAGGAATTCAATTTTCTCTCTCTCTCTCTCTGGCTCTCTCTCTTCTCTCTGTCTCTCTCTCGCTCACACACACACACACACGCACACACGCACACACACACACACACACACACACACACACAGAGTGGTCATGAGTAAATGTGTGAAGTTCAGCCCGCCTATGAATGCAGAAGAAGGTGGTGGAGACAGCGGAGGAGGAAGAGCCTGTACGGAGATTAGAAGGAAAATGTCCCCGGAAACGGAGTATGGCTGCCTATACATGGGGTAAAAACGGTCTTACACGTAAAAGCCCACTCGTGTACATACGAGTGAACGTGGGAGTTGCAGCCCACGAACGAAGAAGAAGAAGAAGGAAAATAACGATAGTGAGAAGAAGAAGAAGGTCGTGTAGAAAACAGATGGGAAGAAGAAGGAGAAGAAGAAGAAGACAAAAAAAAAAAAAAAAAAAAAAAAAAAAAAAAGAAGGAAGAAGAAGAGGAAGATGGAAGGAAGAAAGAAGAGAGACGGAGGAAGAAAGAAGAACAGAAGAAGAAGAAGCGGCAAAAACAGCGACAGTGGAAGTAGTTTTGTTGTTTTACTGACATGTTGCTAGACACCACAAAGCGATAACTTTTTTTTTCTTCTACCACGGCTCTTGTGGAGTAGGGCAATGCACCGCACGACAGATAGACCACAATACCTGTATATGATCTTTGATCGAACGTTTTGTCTTGTGTGTGTGTGTGTGTGTGTGTGTGTGTGTGTGTGTGTAACAGTCCATATTTTGACTGATCATTTATGCGCACAAGGAACTTGAATTCTTCTGTCTTTTCCCACCCTTGTCTCTGTCCACAGTTGGGGTGGCCATTTCGCGATGCTGACGAGTTCCACTCTGTGGCGAACAAACGGAAGATGTCCCTCTCAGTCCCCTTGACCGATGAGGTCTGTGACTGGGGTTCCATTGTCCGCTTTGGTCACTGTTACCATTCTTTTGTCTGTACTTCTTTCCTGCTGTATTCTTTCTTTCTGTTTTTTTTTTTTTTTTTTTTCTGAATGTGTTTCTTTCTTTCCGTGTTTCTCCTTGTCGTGTTCTTTCTTTCTGTGTTTCTTTGTACTGTATTTCTTTCTTTCTGTGTTTCTTCTTACTGTATTTCTTTCTTTCTGTGTTTCTTCTTACTGTATTTCTTTCTTTCTTTCTGTGTTTCTCTCTTATTGTATTTCTTTCTTTCTGTGTTTCTTCTTACTGTATTTCTTTCTTTCTTTCTGTGTTTCTCTCTTATTGTATTTCTTTCTTCCTGTGTTTCTCTCTTATTGTACTTCTTTCTTTCTTTCTGTGTTTCTCTCTTATTGTATTTCTTTCTTTCTGTGTTTCTTCTTACTGTATTTCTTTCTTTCTTTCTTTCTGTGTTTCTTTGTACTGTATTTCTTTCTTTCTGTGTTTCTTCTTACTGTATTTCTTTCTTTCTTTCTTTCTGTGTTTCTTCTTACTGTATTTTTTTCTTTCTGTGTTTCTTCTTACTGTCTTTCTTTCTTTCTGTGTTTCTTCTTACTGTATTTCTTTCTTTCTGTGTTTCTTCTTACTGTATTTCTTTCTTTCTTTCTGTGTTTCTTTGTACTGTATTTCTTTCTTTCTTTCTGTGTTTCTTTGTACTGTATTTCTTTCTTTCTTTCTGTGTTTCTTCTTACTGTATTTCTTTCTGTCTGTGTTTCTTCTTACTGTATTTCTTTCTTTCTGTGTTTCTTCTTACTGTATTTCTTTCTTTCTTTCTGTGTTTCTTTGTACTGTATTTCTTTCTGTCTGTGTTTCTTCTTACTGTATTTCTTTCTTTTTGTGTTTCTCTCTTATTGTATTTCTTTCTTTCTTTCTGTGTTTCTTCTTACTGTATTTCTTTCTTTCTTTCTGTGTTTCTTCTTACTGTATTTCTTTCTTTCTGTGTTTCTCTCTTACTGTATTTCTTTCTTTCTGTCTGTGTTTCTTCTTACTGTATTTCTTTCTTTCTGTGTTTCTTCTTACTGTATTTCTTTCTTTCTTTCTGTGTTTCTTCTTACTGTATTTCTTTCTTTCTGTGTTTCTCTCTTATTGTATTTCTTTCTTTCTGTGTTTCTTCTTACTGTATTTCTTTCTTTCTGTGTTTCTTCTTACTGTATTTTTTTCTTTCTGTGTTTCTTTGTACTGTATTTCTTTCTTTTTGTGTTTCTCTCTTATTGTATTTCTTTCTTTCTTTCTGTGTTTCTACTTACTGTATTTCTTTCTTTCTGTGTTTCTCTCTTATTGCATTTCTTTCTTCTGTGTTTCTCCTTGTTGTGTTCTTTCTTTCTGATTTCTTGCTTTCCGTGTTTTCCTTGTTGTGTTCTTTCTTGACGACATTAACAAATTCAACTTGAACAGAGAGGGATGTTTTTAGTGCTTAGGTTTTATTAACATTTGACGTGTATGTTTTAGTGCTGGGCAGCAAAGAACAAAGTGCACCTCTTTTTCTTGGGCCTCATGGCATAAAGGACAAACTAAATTGTTTACACAAAAACTTCTGTATCTAAAGCGATGCACTGTCAATTCTGATATACCTAGTCTAAATCTCGTCGTTACACGTTTCAATGCCTGTCTATATTTAGCAACAGATAAGGCTTCCAACTAGGCATATTACAGAATGTTCTATACATATCAAATCTGTTACTAGCACACATGTGACTATACTACGTTTGCCATCTACAATCAGTAATCCTTTGGCGAAAAGCAGAAAAAAAGCCATTCACACTACCAACACCCTGTTTCATCCAAACAAAGCCAAATCCATATTCGAACCAAGACGACCCTTCGTTACCCAGTTATTCTTTCCCTTTCTGTCTGAATCATGTAATATTTTATTGGCTTTATACGGTATTCTATTATCCCCCGTTTGCAACGGTTTAAGCCAATATCGAATACAATTCACAGCAGAGTTTACATATATTGGATAGCGATTTGTTTCGCCATAGACTACATCATTCGATGTTCGCATATCAACGAGAGAGAGAGAGAGAGAGAGAGAGAGAGAGAGAGAGAGAGAGAGTTCGGTATCTATTTCACTGTGTTGTTGCGACCTTGTCTTCTGTGTTGAACAGGACAGATTTCCGTGGCTGAAGTCCATCAACGACTACATCAACAGGTGATTTCCATACACGTGAATGCTCTCTCTCTCTCTCTCTCACACACACACACCCTCTCTCTCTCTCTCTCTCTCTCGAACAGGTTTCGAACTGTACGGGTTGTGACGTGCTTTTGTGTGTGTGTGTGTGTGTGTGTGTGTGTGTGTGTGTGTTGATCTGGATTAGGAAAGGTGTACTTGGGATCAGCCGGGAGAGCTTAGGTTAAGTATTAACATGGCTTTCTCTCTCTCTCTCCGTGTGTGTGTGTGTGTGTGTGTGTGTGTGTGTGACAGAGACTGTGTCTGCCAGAGAGTCCTCCTCTGTGTGTCTACCTCTCTCTGTCAACGTTTTCTCTTTATGTCAACTCCTGTTTGTCAACTTTATCTCTGTGTCTGTCTCTCTGTCAAATCTTTCTTTCCATTTCTCTCTGTCAACTCTCTCTCTCTCTCCACTTTCCCTCTCTCATTCTCTGTCTGCCAACTCATGTCTTTCTCCCTTTCTTTCTCTCTCTGTGGAGAGGTGGATGTGAAAAAAAGAAGAAGAAAAAAAAAAAAAAAAAAAAGAAGAAAAAAAAACCGTTGTTTTTACTCCGCTTCTCTTGTGAAATAAGAATTCGTTTCGTTTCGGTGTGTTTCGTCCCCTCCCCCTCTCTCCCTCTCTCTCTCTCTCTCTTTCTCTCTCGTGCCTGATTTTTCCCTCATATGTCATTAGAGCTCTACAGCTAATGAAATTCAACACTTCAGTGTTCAGTGTTAAGTTCTGTGTTCAATGTTAGTGCTCTCTCTCTCTCTGTTTTAGTTTTGTGTTCAATGTTAGTGCTCTCTCTCTCTCTCTTTAGTTCTGTGTTCAGTGTTCAGTGCTCTCTCTCCCTCTCTCAACCTCTCTCTCTCTCCCCCTCTCTCTCTTCAGTTCTGTGTTCAATGATCAATGTTCAGTGCTCTCTCTCTCTCTGTGTCACTGTCTCAGTCTTTCTATCTCTTCAGTTCTGTGTTCAGTGTTAAATGTTCAGTGCTCTCTCTCTCACTTTCTCTCTCTCTCTCTCTCTCTCTCTCTCTCTTCAGTTCTGTGTTCAGTGATCAATGTTCAGTGCTCTCTCTCTCTCTCTGTCTCTGTCTCAGTCTTTCTCTCTATCTCTTCAGTTCTGTGTTCAGTGTTAAATGTTCAGTTCTCTCTCTCTCTCTCACTTTCTCTCTCTCTCTCTCTCTCTCTCTATTTCTCTTTCTCTGTCTTCAGTTCTGTGTTCAATGTTCATATGTTTAGTGTTCTCTCTCTGTGTCTCTGTCTCTGTCTCTCTCACTCTACCTACATCCCCGACCCAACCCCAACACACACACACATTCTTTCTGCTTTGATTATTCTCCCAGCATTCAAGGGACGGACCAGTCAGCCATCCTGACGTGCTCAGCCCTGAAGCGCCGCTACAGAGACATCCTACGTTCTCACAGCGGCGCCAGCACTGGCAGCAGCAGCAGCAGCCACGCCGCCTCCAGCAGCCCCCACACTCCCCCCACAACACACCCTCACACCACTTCATCGCCGTCTTCATCATCATCGCCGTCTTCATCATCATCGCCGATGACACTGTTCGTTCTTCTGAAGGGGTCGCGGGCCACCCTGGAGGCTCGCCTTCAGGCTCGCATGGGTCACTTCATGCCCCCTGACCTCCTGACCTCGCAGCTGGCGACCTTGGAGGAGCCCGAGGCGGACGAGAACTGCCTGAGCGTGGACATCGACGCCAGCGTTGGGGAGATTGTGGACGCCATCATCGGCAGACTGGAAAACAACGGGAGTCTGAACTAAAAATAAAACGCGGGATTTTTGAATGCCATAGACGCTAGCATGTGGAGGAGATTGTAGACGCTCTTTTTTTTTTTTTTTTTTTTTTTTTTGACGGACTGGAAATCAACGAAGTCAGAAAACGGAGTTTGGATGCCAAAACTGATAGGGGACATAGACACAAGCGTGTGGGGGTTTGTAGACGCTTTTTTTTGGTTGTTGTTGACAGACTGGAAGTCAACGAAGTCTGAAAACGGGAGTTTGGATGCCAAAACTGATAGGGGACATAGACGCAAGCGTGTGGGGGAGTTTGTAGACGCTTTTTTTTTCTTTGACAGACTGAAACATAATGTAGTCTGAAAATGGAATTTGGATGCCTAAACGGAGGGGGGCATAGACGCTAGATTGTAGACGTATTTCTTTTTGTTTTTTGTTGACAGACTGGAACACAGCGAAGTCTGAAAACGGAGTTTGGTTGCCTAAACTTCGGGGACATACATGCTAGCATGTAGGGGAGATTGTAGACGCTATTTTTATTTTTACTTTTTATTATTATTATTTTTTTTTTACATAGACTGAAACACTACGAAGTCTGAAAATGGCCTTTGGATGCCTAAACGGTTGGGGATATAGGAACTAACGTGTGGGAGATTGTAGACGCTGTTTATTTTTCTTTGACAGTCTGGAATACAACAGAGTCTGAAAATGGAGTTTGGATGCCTAAACGGTGGGAGACATAAACACTAGAGTGTTTGGGAGATTGCAGACGCAATTTTTGTTGAGAGACTGAAACACTACAAAGTCTGAAAATGGCCTTCAGATGCCTAAACGGTTGGGGATATAGGAGCTAACGTGTGGGAGATTGTAGATGCTGTTTTTTTTTTCTTTGACAGTCTGAAACACAACGGAGTCTGAAAATGGAGTTTGGATGCCAAAACGGTTGGGGATATAGGAGCTAACGTGTCTGAACATGGAATTTGGATACCTAAGCAGTGGGGGCCATAGACGCCAGCGTGTGTGGGAGATTATAGACGCTTTTTTTTGTTTTTTTTTGACAGACTAGAACACAACGAAGTCTGAAAATGGAGTTTGGATGCCTTAACGTTGGGGACATAAACTCTAGCGTGTTGGGGGAGATTCTAGACACTATCAACAACCATCTACCTGAAGATTTAGTCATCAGCCCCATCCATATGTAACACACAGCTTCTGTTCATGTGTGTGTGTGTGTGTGTGTGTGTGTGTGGGGGGGTGCGTGTATGTGTGTGTGTATGTGCATGTGTGAGTATGCACAAGTTTTTATATTGATATGCACTTGTATGTATCCTAATTTCTACTGTATTTGTGTTTGTGTATGATTTTTGATTTATGTTCGTATCTTGTTATGTACTATCCCCCCCTCCCCTCCCCTCCAGTATTACTTGTGATCCCGGTACACTTGGTAATAAAGACATATTCTAATATATTCTATTTTAATTAATTTTTTTTTGACGAAGTGAAATACAACGAAGTCTGAAAATGGAGTTTGGATGCCTAAACGGTTGGGGACATAGACGCGAGCGTGTGGGGGAGCGTGTAGACGCAATTAAAAAAAAAAATTACTTTGACTGACTGAAACACAACGTAGTCTGAAAATGGAGTTTGGATGCCTAGACTATGGGACATAGGCACTAGCGTGGAGGAGATTGTATACGCTCATTTTTGTTGTTGTTGTTTTTGTTGTTGTTGACAGACTGGAATACAACGAAGTCTGAAAATGGACTTTGGATGCCTAAACGGTGGAGGTCATAGGCGCTAGCGTGTGGGGGAGATTGTAGACGCTAATTTTTTGTTTTTGTTTTGTTTTTGAAGACTGGAACACAACGGATTCTCAAAATGGAGTTTGGCTGCCTAAACGTAGGGGATACTGTTGTTGCCATTGTCAGCAGACTGGTGCGGAACGCTAACCGAGTCAGAAATCAGAGTTTGGCTGCCTAAACATGAAGGATATTGTCGACGCTATTGTCGGCAGACTGGGAAACAACGGAATATAAAAACGGAGTTGGGCTGCCTGCAAATGAAGAGGTTTTTGTCGATAATGGAAAATGTTTGCCGAATATTTTGCAGAAATTAAACACATCACACAGGTAGCAACAATGATTATATAGACAAAACATCAAGAACATTTACACAAAGCAAACCAGGACATTTACTAATCTGTGCTTTTTGAAAAGCGTCATGAAAGACTGGTCACACAATTTAATCTGAATTGGTTATTCTTGTTTTTGTTTGTTTCTTTGTTGTGCAGAACTTTATATTTACCCCCCCCCACCGCCTCCACTGCTCTTTCATTGTACTCCCGACTGCCCGCTCCCTGCCCCGTTTTTGTTAATACGCAAAGGAAAAAACAAAATAAACCAACCCAAAAAACGAAACACGAAAAACCATCCCGCATCCAGCAAAAACAACAAACAAACAGAAAATAAAAACGTATTCCATCCATTAATTTGAAAATAATCATACATGATAAAAACGTATTCCATTCATTAATTTGAAAATAATCATACATGATAACAAAATCAAAATCACTTTGTTAACTCAATTATCTCAGTTAAAAAAAAAAAATCAAAGTGGAGTGTAACTTATGCACAGACAAGAGATGGAAAGAAATAACATAAAAAGAAACACGCAAACAACAACAGCTTTAAGCTTTTGGTTACGGGCGCGCTGATCAGTTTAAAAAAAAGACGATATATTTACTTTTTATTATTATTAAACTTCGTTATTATTCTTTAATGATTTTTTTCGTTTCCTAATCTACTTAATATATATCGAAAACCAATGTCGTGCAAGGACATTTTCTAAAACACATTTGATAAACTTTTTGACTCAATTTGATTTCAGTCAATTTTTTGTTGTTATTGTGCCTTACTCATTTTAGGAACGTTTGAGTAATCTCTTTCTTTCTCTCTCAGTCTTTATCTACCTTGCATCCGTTTGTCTAGTCACGGTGCGTGCGCGCGCGCGCGCGTGTGTGTGAGTGATGCGTGCGTGCCTGTTAAGTGTTTGAATTTCACTCCTATCACGACTGATAAATCAGAACTGAATGAAATAAAATACGGCTACGACATTATATCTGAGCAAAATGGTCGTGTTTCTCCCATCGCTATTCTCGTTTTTCTTTTTTTTTTTTTTTTTACAACCCTTCTCTTGCATTCTGTCGCTTTCTCTCTCTCTCTCCCGTCTCTCTTTCTCACGTGCATGCGCACACACACACAATGGAGTGAGAATAAATTTTCTGAACAGAGTTTGCGTACGAAGGGAAATAACTTCGACAAATAGACCTGAAATGCGTAATGAGATTACGTCCCACTAAGTTGAACTGCACACACACACACACACACACACACACACACACACAGACTGAGACAGGCAAGAGAGAGAGAGAGAGAGGGAGTGGGGGGAGAGGGACAGACAGACACAGAGCTTAGAGAGACAGAGCTTAGAGAGACAGACAGACTCAGAGATCAGAGAGACAGAGATAGGGGAAGGAGTGAGGTTAGCGAGAAAGACAGAGACGAAAACAGAGACAGGGATCGAGAGACAGAGAGCAGAAAGACAGTGACTGAGAGGAGGAGGAATTTTGTTTAATGTCCCGTCACACATATCGGTGATTGAAGACATTTTGTTAAAGTATTTATGAATAAATTTGAGCATTATCGGTTAGAAGGGGTGGGAGATGTGAATGAATGGAGGGTTGGGGGAAACTGGGCAAATGAGGGTGAAATGAGGGTGAAATTTGAAAAAAAAAGAAATCTAAATACAATTACAGGAAATTACTTAAAGGACTCCGTAAAAGAGAAGTCGTTAAATTGACAAGCGAAACAACTGATAATGAATGCAAAAAGTCAAAAATATCAACGTTCTCAGTCACATGTGAAGACACACTTTCGCCGGTGTACATAAGGCTTCATCAAGCTGCAGTCAAAACTTATATGCTCAATTGTCAGGTTACTAAAGCATATGCACTTGACATTAGAACGATACTTGGTCCGTAATGAATTTGATAATACTGAGAGAAGGAGAACGAGAGGGAGGGTGGAGGGAGAGCAGAAGGGGGTGGATGGTGGGTGGGGGATGAAATGAGACTGGGCTATGGGGATGAACATTCCCTTATCTTAACAGATACAGAAAAACAGTGTGTGTGTGTGTGTGTGTGTGTGTGTGTGTGTGTGTGTGTGTGTGTGTGTGTGTGTGTACACGTGCGTATGTGCGTGAGTGTGTGTGCGTGCGCGTGCGCGCGTGTGTGTGTTATAAGGCACATGTGCATGTTTGTTTTGAATTTGAATTGATACATCGTTACATTCAGATGGATGCGTTTGGTTGTATGCATTTACATGTTAGTGCATACGTGCGTGTGCTCAAGCGCGGTCTGCGCGCTCGCGCGCGCGCGCGCGCGTGTGTGTTACATGATGTGCGAGCAGGTGAACGCCCAGCCAAGGTCAGAAACGATGACGGTGGGTGTCCTAAAAAGCCACAGATAATCGTCCACTGAAAGCTTCAGGACGGTATGAACAGACTGCTAAGGTCACACCGGTTCATTTCACAGAGTCCCCGAGTTACAAGCTGGCTGTCCAATCCACCTCACCTCCCCTTCTGCACCCCCCCCTCTCACCCTCACAAAACAACAACAACAAAACACACCCACCCACCCACCCACCCCACCACACACACACACACACACACCCACCCACCAACCCACCCACACACAAACAGCAACAGCAACAACAACAAAAAAAGAAAAAAAGAAAAAACAAAACAAAAAAACAACAAAAAACCAACCAACCAACAAACAAACAACAAACAAACAAACAACAAAAGCAAAAACAAAACCAACAACAACAAAAAAAAAAAAAGAAAAAAAAAAAGAAAAAAAAACCAAAACCAAAAACTGACAGTCAACAAATCAGACGTAAAGCTGATCATTCACAGAGAAACAACATATTGACAACAGCTGGACGTGGACGGAAGATTTCGAGATAAGGAAAACAGGATGGCCGAGCTATACAAATATACTGATCTACTGCATGTTCACGTATGTGTATATGCTTTTGATTCACAGGAACATCTAAATATCTAGGCTATATCTATTGACACTATGTCTAGTTGTTCTTCTTTTTATGTATGTATGTATGCACATCTCTCTCTCTCTACACACATACGCTCCCCTACCCCTGCACACACACACACACACGCATATATATATATATATATATATATGTATGTGTGTGTGTGTGTGTGTGTGTGTGTGTGTGTGTATGTATGTACACACACACACACACACACACACACACACACACACACACACACACACAGAGGTAAATATCTGGGAAGCAAGTTGAGAAAGTAAAAGATGATCAGGAAGGCGGCAGCGGAAATCTCTGTTGGCGACCTGATGTGCCACAGGGTCACCGTCACCGATCCCTCAGATTCCAAATCCTTTGGGGCGCCTTCGAAGCTTTGTCAACCACCTTTCTCCAGTCCTCGCGTCTCTCGGCCGCTCTCAGGGTGTCTCTCAGCTCCATGCCTGTCCACTCTCGAATGTTGTCCTCCCATCTCTTCCTTTGTCTGCCTCTTCTTCTTCTTCCTCCCCTCACTGTGCCTTGTAGGATTGTTTTAGCAAGACCAGAGGAGCGTGTGACATGATCAAACCACTTCAGTACCACAGGGTACGAAGAGAATTAACGCCCCCCCTACAAGCCCCTCCACCCCATGTCAATGTATCTGTGTGTGTGTGTATATGTGTGTGTGTGTGTGTGTGTGTGTGTGTGCGTGCGTGCGTGCGTGCGTGCGTGCGTGCGTGTGTGTGTGTGTGTGTGTGTGTGTGTGTGTGTGTGTGTAGTGAAAGCCACAGTGAAAGTTCAGACTTGAAGAGTTGCTAGTGTCCTCATGTTTCATCAAAGTCTCCACTGACGTGCTCCAGAGCAGTAAACGTGAATCCATGAAGGAGCATGACGTGCAGTTAAGGTATCTTGGTAACATCCCCATAGAACCTCTCCCACCTTGATGTTGATTATTATTGTATTGATTATAACTCATATATTTTTTTTTATTATCCTTTTATTGCCGCCTCAATATCTCCAGTTTCATTCCACGAGAGAGAGAGAGAGAGAGAGAGAGAGAGAGAGAGAGAGAGAGAGAGGATGGGGGCAGGGGGGGTGGGGGGGGGGGGGGGGGGGGGGGGCGCATGTGTGTACACATGCACACACATAATAAATACACCTATGCTCCTGTATGCCCGCCCCCATTTCCCCAACCCCCAACCCCGCCGCACACGCAAACACTCTCGCACACACATACATTCACCACGAAGGTATCCTATCATACACTTAATTTTTTTTTAACCCAATTTTGAACAGACGGACACAACAACCCTTTATATTCAGTTATATATTCTTTTACTAAACTAACAATTTTTTTAATGCAGTATCAAGCCCGTCCTACAAACCTTGAACCCCCCCCCCCCAAAGCAGGATCTTTTTATATTAATTTTGATAACTGACTTAAACCCATGAGGTATAAAAATGGGGCAGTATAGAGACCCATGTTGCAGTGTGTCCGGAGTGTCTCCATCATGCTGTTCGCTGCTGTTTCGCTGACCCTCCTTGGTAAGCCGGAGATGTATGTATGGAGGTGTGGCCTTGTTCTTGTAACGCGTCCGCCAATGAAGCAAGAGAATCTGAGGGTGCGTGATCGAATCCCACACTCGCCGCCAGCATTTTCTCCTCTTTCACTAGATCTTGAGTGGTGGTCTGAACGCTAGACATTCGGATGTGACAAGTTCCGTGAGCAGCATGCGCTTGGTGCTCGTAAAAGAATCCAGAGCAACGAAAGGGTTATCCATAAAAAGAATTCTGAAGACAAACCCACTCTGATGTACATGTGTATGCGTGCGCGTGACTGAAGATTAACTGAATGACACTGAGGAAACGAATGATGAGCATCTAGAACAGCTCTCAGTCGGCTATACTCAGGTAAGCAACCGTGTTTGCTAAAAATGTTTATAGTTTGTTCTCTGACCGAAGATAGGCGTTATCATTGGTGTAAGTATCAACGATACTAATGATAACGATGATAACAATTGAAAAAAAAAAAACAACAATGATAATGATAATAATAGTAACATGTCTATTGAACACAAAGAGGAAGTAAAAAGAAATGGAGTCAAACGCTAAAATCAAAGCATCAATGCTGATGTTTATTGATAACTGTTGCAAACTGCTAATCAATAATAATGAACAACTCTGCTGGAAAGGCAGAAGTGTGAAGACAACAGATCCTTCATACCTTCCCCTTACCCCTGTTCAGTTAACAGCTAACTTTCAGCTGACGGACTTCTTGAAAGAAGTGAACATTTTTAATCAGATTTGAAGGTTTTAAACTATGGAAGGTTTTTTAAACTTTGAGTGGAAAGCTTAAAGTGGTGACTCGTTTCATTGTTTGTTTTTTACCCTTGTAGTAGGTATTAACGTGGCGATAGCCTTGAGATGGCCTTAGTGGTCGGCGAGGCTCTAAGCACCATAATTTCATTTCAGCCACAGAAGTTCACAAACGTAAAGATCTCTTCGTGCCACTGGACCCCAACTTGTGAACAACGGGTTTCGGCACACTTTTATGTCTCTGACGCTCAGGTCAGGACGGGTGCAACAGCCGAATGGTTAAAGCGCTGGACTTTCAATCTGAGGTTCCTGGGTTCGAATCTCGGTGCACCTGGTGGGTAAAGGGTGGAGATTTTTCCGATCTCCCAGGTCAACATATGTGCAGACCTGCTAGTGCCTGAACCCCCTTCGTGTGTATGCGCACGCAGAAGATCAAATACGCACGTTAAAGATCCTGTAATCAATGTCAGCGTCGGTGGGTTATGGAAACAAGAATATACCCAGCATGCACACCCCTGAAAACGGAGTATGGCTGCGTACATGGCGGGGTAAATAAAAAACAAACAAACGGTCATACACGTAAAATGTTACATGTCTGTCTGAGTGTGTATGTGTGTGCGTCTGAAATCTGATTGAATGACACAGGAAACGAATGATGAGCGCCCAGTCGGCTCTACCCAGGTAGGCAGCCTGTGGTGCAAATGTCCCCGTGTATGTAAAGCGCTTAGAGCTTGGTCTCTGACCGAGGATAGGCGCTATAGAAGTGTCCACATCAATCAATCACGTTGTGTCAAGCGAAATATTGTTCTAAGAGTGCGTGAAAGACCAAGGGAGACATGGCACACAGAACGGTTTAAAAAAAAAAAAACTGTAGGAGAACGGTTACATCTTGGGATAGGCAAGCACAGACAGTGCAAGATAGGCAGCCAGCAGCGGAGATACCTGGATGCGGTCTCACATGTGTAAGTCCCTTCAGTGCATACAAAACTGCTGCCCGACTCGTCCTCAGAAAGAAAAGATCTGAGCACATCACTCCTATTTTGCAACATCTCCATTGGCTCCCTGTCTCACACATATTAAAGGTTAAGATCAGCACTCTATGTTATAAATGTATTCACAAATCTGCCCCTACCTATCTTTGTGGCTGCCTTCACCTCTACACTCCATCTCGCTCTCTACGATCGGCTTCGGTCCACTCTGTTTACGGATACCCATATTCAAACACTCCACTGTTGGACGCCGTTCTTTCTCTGTCTCTGGACCTTGTATTTGGAATGAACTTCCTCTTTCGCTTCGTCAGGTCTCCGCACTCAGCTCTTTCAATTCTGGCCTTAAAACCCACCTCTTCACAAGATAGCCTCCCTCCCCTACCTCTTCTTTGTCTTCAGTTTCTTCAGTTTTAGAGTTATGCGTGCGTGTGAATGACTGGTGTGAAAGCGCTTAGATTTGTCTCTGCACAAGATTCAGCGCTATATAAATATTATTATTATTATTATTATTATTATTACATGCCACACAAAACGCGATGAGGACTGGGCTATGCTAAATGAGGCACCTTGACGGAATTAGTTCGGCGCTGAACTTCTGATCCATTGTCCACCAGTGACCGGGTGATGCTCTTCTCATATCTAACCACGTCGCGAAACGACTGTCACTACACCCTGAGGGTTGTCATTCTGAACCGTGACAAAACATACTGATATAAGATCTTCGTTTAAAATATGTATACCCGACTTACGGAATGATTCGGTGTAAGCCTATTAATTATTGTCATTCTGAACAAAATATATAAGATCTTCCCTTAAAACGTGTCCATGTGACTCACGAAATAATAATAATAATAATAATAATAATAATACTGTACATTTATATAAAGCCCTTTCTCACGAAGAGCTCAGGGCGCTTTACATGAAAGAAAAAATATTACAAGTAACATAAAACATTCATGGCCACTCTTTCTCAAAAAACCCTCCCCCCACTCATACTCTCCCTTTCCCACTCTACATACATCCAAAGTGAGCTGACATGGGTGGTGCTGGAGAAAAGGAAGCCGAGAGTACTTATAGATAGGTTTTAAAAAGATGAGTCTTTAGTGATGAGCGAAAAGCAGAAATAGAATCAGATGCACGGATATGATAAGGAAGGTTGTTCCAGATGTGAGGAGCAGCAAAGAAGAAAGAACTTTCATCATCGGTTCTTGTATTGACGCGAGGAAGTTTCAAAAGGTAACCGTCAGAGGAATACCGGAGAGTTCTTGTGGGAGTGTAAACACTGATAAGGTCAGAAAGATAGGTAGGTCCTGCGGAGTGGAAAGCAGAACAGCAGAGGCACGCAACTTTGTATTTAATTCTCGCTTCAATGGGAGGCCAATGTAGAGGTGAGGAGAAATGTGATCAGTACGTGGGACTCTGAGAGTCAGACGGGCAGCATTGTTTTGAAGTTTTTGAATTCGCTGAAGAATATTATGTGGACAGCCTATGAGAAGAGAATTACAGTAGTCAATTCGTGACAGCACAAAAGCAGAAATAAGAGGTTTAGAAAGGTACTGACGGATAGAGTTGATGCGACGAAGTTCACAATTGACTATGCGTATCAGATTTACTACCTGAGCATACATACTGAGGTTTGAGTCAAGAATGACTCCAAGGTTCCTTGCTGATTTAGAAAACTGAACTGTGGCGTCACCAACCACAATAGAGGCAGGAAAAGAAGATGAGGACATTCTTGCAGAGGAAATAATCATAGCTTCAGTTTTGTCATCATTCAACTTTAGTTTGTTGAATGTCATCCAGGATTTAAATACCTCAGTGTATATTGTTATTCCGAACATAAAATGTAAGATCTTTCTTTTGAACGTGTCTACTTGACTCATGAAGTGAGTCGGAAAATACTGTCATTCTGAACAAAATATTAATTTGAGATCGTTCTTTAGAAACGTGTCTACTTGACTCACGAAATGACTCAATGTCTATTTACAGGGCTGGCTTTGGGCCGACCATCGACCATCGATGTGTCCTACAAACCAATAAGGTAAATTGTGATGGGCGGCAGAAATAGATAGATAAATAGATGAAGAGAGAGAGAGAGAGAGAGAGATTCAGATATACAGATGATTTAATGTGCTTCGGCCATAGGCATCCATACACATCAGGGAGGGGGCCAAGGGATGGGGGAAAAGGGAGTAGGTGATCCAACTGTGTGTGTGTGTGTGTGTGTGTGTGTGTGTGTGTGTGTGTGTGTGTGTGTGTGTGTGTGTGTGACAGACAGACAGACAGACAGACAGACAGACAGACAGACAAAGACATAGGCAAAGAAACAAACTCGTTCAAAGGCTTGTTTCATTTCGCCGAAAACTACAAACTCAACGTGAACATGTAACTGCGTCCTCCACACGCGTCACTGAAAGGGTTAATTCTTCTTCTTCTTCGTTCGTAGGCTGCAACTCCCACGTTCACGAGTGGGCTTTTACATGCATGACCGTTTGTGTGTGTTTTTAAAAAAATTATTTTAATTTCTATTTTATCAACCCCGCCATGTAGGCAGCCACACTCCGTTTTCGGGGGTAAAAGGGTTGATAAGTAAAGCTCAATCTTTAACCCTTACCTTTCCAGCGACCAGGACCGGGAGTTTCTGAAGACGCTGCCGATGCACCGCGGCACCTACCCGCCCGGGTTCAAGGAGGCCTACCTGGACCGGGAGGGGAAGATCGTGCACGGCAGCAAGCCCTCCGGAGCTTACATCAAAGTCGTCGGCAGTCCGGGGGCGTCCATTGCCTCCGTCAATCATGTAACCATGATGTGTGTGTGTGTGTGTGTGTGTGTGTGTGTGTGTGTGTGTGGGGGGGGGTGTTGGGGGGGGGGGGGTTGAAGGGTTGGGGTGGGAGGGTATGGGTGGTTGGGTGTGTGGGGGTTCTCTCTGTGTGTGTGTGTGTGTGTGTGTGTGTGTGTGTGTGTGTGTGTGTGTGTGTGTAGTGTGTGTGTGTGTGTGTGTGTGTGTGTGTGTGTGTGTGTGTGTGTGTGTGTGTGTGTGTGTGTGTGTGTGTGTGTGTGTGTGTGTCTCTGTGTGTGTGTGTGTGTGTGAAGGATGAATAATTTTTGATAATGTTTGGCATTTTGTGTTAAATTTGTCCTTTTTGATATTTACGTGTGTGTTCTATTTGTAAACCCCTTGGGCTTATTTTCAATATAAGGCGTAAATGTTCATAATAAGAATGCTAATGTCTTTTCTTTTTTTTCTTTTTTTCTTGCCACAGGTAGCAAATGAGATCCACAAGATGCTCAGGTACGCTCCTTATCAGATTTTCAGCAACCTGGTAAGAAACAACGCAGGTATGGGGGTTTATCGGAGGCTGGAGAAACTGACCATCTTTCCGGAGTTTGCTGCTTTGAGAGACACCCCGGAATGTCGCGGTGAGTAGTGTGTGACGTCAACGTGAGTAACAACAAAAAAGAACTATGAACGCGATTTGTTTGGAAGGAAACAAATTTGGTGACCTGTCGCTTATCAGTTAAAGCCCAACACTTTAGGATAACAAAACAAAATAAAAACAACAATAACAACAAACAAAAGCAAAGGAAAACTCTCTCTCTCTCTCTCTCTCTCTCTCTCTCATGCACACACACACGCACACAGACACAGACACAGATAGACAGACAGACAGACACACACACACATACACACATTCAAAGTTTAATTAGGAGCCCCTTTGGCTCTTTCTTGTAAATTTACTGGTTGACTATTTTTTAAAAAAAATATATTTCGTTATATATATATATATATATATATATATATATATATATATATATATATATATATATATATATATATATATATATATATATATATATTACTGTTAACTGAGGAGAGAGGAACAGGGAAAGTAGTGATGGTTTAAGCAATGGGTGGGGTGGGGAAGAAGATGAAGGATTTTCGTCGAAAATCACAATTAGTGTGGACAGACGTTAAGGAAAAGAACGAACACACACACACACACACACACACACACACACACACACACACACACACACACATGAACAGCAACAACGACAACAAAATCCAAGGAAGCAACACCGCCCCCCGCTCCCCCCCCCCCCCCCCCGCAAACCCCCTCACTCCCACCCACTTGCACGCG
Source organism: Babylonia areolata (assembly GCF_041734735.1). NCBI lineage: Eukaryota > Metazoa > Mollusca > Gastropoda > Neogastropoda > Buccinidae > Babylonia > Babylonia areolata. The sequence goes on along the minus strand of NC_134897.1, from coordinate 28,248,525 downwards.
CAGGTCGTTGTGACGGCTCGTGCGCCATCACGTGCACCTCCGACGGGCGGAAGTGGGACACGGTGGCGGGGATCGGAGGGGCCATCTCACTGGTGGAGGAGGAGAACGTCATGTGCTACAGCAACGATTCGTACCGCCACCACGACAACATCGCCGTGCACGAGTTCGCGCACGCCATCGATGCCCACGGCTTCGACAGGACCATGAGACAGATGGTGAGGAGGCGCCATGCCAGAGTTGTTGGGAAGGGAAGACCGGGGGTGGGGGTGGGGGTGGGGGGGGTTTGGGGCGGGGTAGGGGGGTGGGGGGGGGAGGGAGGGGGGGGTTCCTACCCATTCGCCGCGTTGCGTTGATGCTGAGTTGCGTTGCGTTGCGTTGCGTTGCGTTGCGATGCGTTGTGTCGTGTCGTGTCGTGTTGCGTTGTGTTACGTTGTGTGGTGTGGCTTTTTTTCTTGCCACAGGTAGCAAATGAGATCCACAAGATGCTCAGGTACGCTCCTTATCAGATTTTCAGCAACCTGGTAAGAAACAACGCAGGTATGGGGGTTTATCGGAGGCTGGAGAAACTGACCATCTTTCCGGAGTTTGCTGCTTTGAGAGACACCCCGGAATGTCGCGGTGAGTAGTGTGTGACGTCAACGTGAGTAACAACAAAAAAAGAACTATGAACGCGATTTGTTTGGAAGGAAACAAATTTGGTCACCTGTCGCTTATCAGTTAAAGCCCAACACTTTTAGGATAACAAAACAAAATAAAACAACAACAAACAAAAGCAAAGGAAAAAACTCTCTCTCTCTCTCTCTCTCTCTCTCTCTCTCATGCACACACACACACGCACACAGATACAGACACAGACAGACAGACACACACACACACACATTCAAAGTTTAATTAGGAGCCCCTTTGGCTCTTTCTTGTAAATTTACTGGTTGACTATTTTTTTTAAAATTCGTTTATATATATATATATATATATATATATATATATATATATTAATGTTAACTGAGGAGAGAGGAACAGGGAAAGTAGCGATGGTTTTAAGGAATGGGGTGGGGTGGGAAGATGAAGGAATTTTCGTCCAAAATCACAATTAGTGTGGATAGCCGTTAAGGAAAAGAATGAACACACACACACACACACACACACACACACACACACATACACACACACCCACACACACACACACACACGAACAGCAACAACGACAACAAAATCCAAGGAAGCAACACCGCCCCCCCCTCAATCCACCTCCCCCCCCCCCCCCCGCAAACCCCCTCACTCCCACCCACTTGCACGCGCAGGTCGTTGTGGACGGCTCGTGCGCCATCACGTGCACCTCTGACGGGCGGAAGTGGGACACGGTGGCGGGGATCGGAGGGGCCATCTCACTGGTGGAGGAGGAGAACGTCATGTGCTACAGCAACGATTCGTACCGCCACCACGACAACATCGCCGTGCACGAGTTCGCGCACGCCATCGATGCCCATGGCTTCGACAGGACCATGAGACGAGGGCGCCATGCCAGAGTTGTTGGGAGGGGAAGACCGGGGGTGGGGGTGGGGGTGGGGGGGGTTGGGGGCGGGGTAGGGGGGTGGGGGGGGGGAGGAGGGGGGGTTCCTACCCATTCGCCGCGTTGCGTTGATGCTGAGTTGCGTTGCGTTGCGTTGCGTTGCGTTGCGATGCGTTGGTCGTGTCGTGTCGTGTTGCGTTGTGTTACGTTGTGTGGTGTGGTGTGGCGGGGTAAATAAACAAAAAAAGGTCATACACATAAAATGTTACACGTTTGTCTGAATGTGTATGTGTGCGTGCCTGAAATCTGAATGAATGACACAGGAAACGAATGATGAGCGCCCAGTGGCAGCCGTCAGTCGGCTCTACCCAGGTAGGCAGCCTGTTGCGCAAATAACCCCATGTTTGTAAAGCGCTTGGAACTTGGTCTCCGACCGAGGATAGGCGCTATATAAGTATCCATATCAATCTGCTGCACGAGTGTCAGCTTTGTGTGTGTGTGTGTGTGTGTGTGTGTGTGTGTGTGTGTGTGTGTGTGTGCATTTTGTTTTGTTTTGTTTTTGTTGTTGTTTTTGCATGACACTGTTCAGTGTGTGTGCAGCACATGGAGGCGTACAACTACGCCAAGGCCCACTCACTGTGGAGACCCCAGTCTTACGGGATGTACACTGCTGCTGAGTACTTCGGGGAGGCCACAGGGGCCTTTTTCTTGGTCAACCAACAATCTACCCCGGGTGGCATGAACGAGTAAGATTTCCACCCCCCCCCCCTTTTTTTTTTCTAGAAGTCTGTGTCTTTCTCCCATCCTCTCTTTGTCATCCTCTGTCTCTCTCTCTTTGTCTGTCTGTCTATCTGTCTGTCTGTCTCTGTTTTCCAATACAGTGTCTGTGAGGAAAGTCAGATTTAAATTTCTTCGGAAATTAATTCAAAAATAAAGAGGCCAGTTACGACTTACATACGTTTACAGGTCAGTGCATAAATAGTGTGGCAGATGATACACTCGAAACATGTATTCGAAATCTCTTTCCTTTGGGATACCATTCTGCTGCACACAGATCTTTCCTGAACTGACCTATTTATCCGTCAGTCTCAAAACCTACACATGATTATGTTCGTGATAACAACACTGATAGGTCTTTTAAATGTGGACTTGAATACAGCGCTTGTGTGAATGTTTTTAGCCTGTAATTCTTCACATTTCAGAAACTCACCTGGTAAATCAGAATTGCCCCGAGCGTAACAAGCCCCTGATGTATTCTCTGCTTGTGTGGGTTTAGAATCTGGTTAATCTAGACCATAATTTCAGCCTTTCCTGAAGAAACTGACAATGTATGTTTTTACCAGTAGATTCTGAGATCTCAATGGATTCCCAGTCTCTTACCCGACACATACACACAGACATGCATGCACAAGTAACGCGATTGAGATGTGAAGTGAAACATTGGACAATAACTGTTCAATAAATAGTTAAATTTTTGGAAACAACATTTGATACTCTGACAACTTTGGGTCACCGTGTCAGTCCAGTTAGCAAAAAGCATCACCGGCATTTGTCATGGGCTCCTGTTTGAAATGCAGACATTTGTAAAACTAGATGAAGTATTACTTGATAAACACTGACAATAGGGCGTTTTATACCAGGTACCAATGATTTTTTTGGTCTGTGTAACGTGTTGATTTTCATCAGATGTAGGCATATATACATCCTTTTTTTTCCAATTTAGAAAATCTGATACTTCAGTTTCCGTATTCATCAGAGATGAACTGAATGGTCTTTGAAGTTTATCGTTTAAATCTCCGTACCAACAACACTAACAGCAACAACAACAACGACAACGACGACGACAATAACAACAACAGCAACATGGTATGAACTAAATGGTCTTTAAAGTTTGTTTAAATCTCCATAACAGCAACACTAAAAACAACAACAACGAAGACGACGACAACAACGACAACAACTGTCTTGTACAGTAGTTCCATCAGCCAGTGTCTGACTGTGCAGGTGTTACGGAAAGTGGCAGTACTGCCGAACAGAGATGGAGGCCAGACATCACATCCAGCAGCAGGACCCAAAGCTGTACCAGCTCCTGGTCTATGTCTACACCAACAACCGGCCCCAGCTGCCCAGCGGACTTGCTGTTTGCCCCTGAACCGCTCCCACCGAACACTGTAAACTGGTAACCTTGTAAACGTCCAGAGTCTAGTCACGTCAACGTCTACACCTCATCTATATTGGTTTTAAAACTGTGCATGATGTAGAATATCTTATAAACGCCCATCTCCCGCTTTGAGAGAGAGAAAAAAAAAACAAGAAAAAAAGACACAAAACAACAAACAAAAAAAACGTGAAAGTACTGACAATCCAGCTTGCTGTCTGTGATCAGGTTGCTTCATAAAGCAGGGCAGATTCAGATCTTGTGATAAAGAATTGAGCGCCTGCCTCAGACGTCGGTGTGTTATTTGGAGAGAGAGAGAGAGAGAGAGAGAGAGAGAGAGAGAGAGAGAGAGAAAAACAAACAAACAAAAACAAAACAAAAGACACTGTAAAATTTGAGCGTCTCAGCCTTCAGAGGTTACAGCAGGTATCAGATAATTATAGCACCAGATACATAAATATAATGAGGGTAATCAACGCTGTACCCTTCCCCATAGTTCACGTTTCATACCATGCGCATTCACCTTGACGAAACATTGCTCGAAATCATAGATCATACCTACTATGGTGGTCCCTTTAGGTTTGGAACGAGACGACAAGGCGGTACTATGCGCTCTCTTTTATGATTACACATTAGCGTCAGCCGGACCCGAGAGATACAGATACATGTGGTGCTGTTCGGGAAATTGGACTAGCACCCCCAAAGACGTATCGACGAAGCTGATGAGTCTCCCTGTGTCGTTCCAGGCTTCCCATTTCTTCTTCTACTTCTGCGTTCGTGGGCTGCAACTCCCACGTTCACTCGTGTGTACACGAGTGGGCTTTTACGTGTATGACCGTTTTTACCCCGCCATGTAGGCAGCCATACTCCGCTTTCGGGGGTGTGCATGCTGGGTATGTTCTTGTTTCCGTAACCCACCGAACGATGACATGGATAACAGGATCTTAACGTGCGTATTTGATCTTCTGCTGGAGAATACACACGAAGGGGGTTTAGGCACTAGCAGGTCTGCACATATGTTGACCTGGGAGATCGGAAAAAATCTCCACCCTTTACCCCACTAGGCGCCGTCACCGAGATTCGAACCCGGGACCCTCAGATTGAAGATTGAAAGTCCAACGCTTTAACCACTCGGCTATTGTGCCCGTCGCTTCCCATCTGAGTCCATTGCATGCTCAACTTTTTGTAGAAGCCTGCCATGACAGTGCCGGGAAGTTCTCAATCATGACATAATAACACCAATGTGGTCATGACATAATAACACCAATGTGGTCATGACACCAATGTGGTCATGACATAATAACACCAATGTGGTCATGACATAATAACACCAATGTGGTCATGACATAATAACACCAATGTGGTCATGACATAATAACACCAATGTGGTCATGACATAATAACACCAATGTGGTCATAACACCAATGTGGTCATACATAATAACACCAATGTGGTCATGACATAATAACACCAATGTGGTCATAACACCAATGTGGTCATGACATAATAACACCAATGTGGTCATAACACCAATGTGGTCATACATAATAACACCAATGTGGTCATAACACCAATGTGGTCATGACATAATAACACCGATGTGGTCATGACGTAATAACACCAATGTGGTCATGACGTAATAACACCGATGTGGTCATGACATAATACCAATGTGGTCATGACATAATAACACCGATGTGGTAATGACATAATAACACCGATGTGGTAATGACGTAATAACACCAATGTGGTCATAACACCAATGTGGTCATGACATAATAACACCAATGTGGTCATGACATAATAACACCAATGTGGTCATGACATAATAACACCAATGTGGTACTTAAGACTTATTCTTTCCACGTCGTGGGCTTTTAGCGCCTCACATGGTACAATACGTACACAATAGTGCATATCAGCAAACAGCAGCACATGAAAATAAACAGGAAAACAACAGCAACACGCGTCTATCTAGATCTATCTATCTATTTATTCATTTATTTATCTGTCTATCTATCTATCTATCTGTCTATTTATCTATATATCTATCTATACAACAGCACATGAAGATATACTAAAAACAACTCGCATCTATCTATGTATCTTTGTATCTATCTATCTGCCTGCCTGTCTGTCTGTCTATCTATCTATCTATCTACCTGTGTGATGTTATGTAGCTTCAGGAAGAGATCAGGATGTATGGTTCTAAAGGACAGGGCAGTATAATCAAACACAACAGGAGCCTGGGATACAGTCAAACTGAATGGGAATTAGAATCAGCTCACGGCATATTATGAAGTACATATAAGTATGTACAAGTGTGCATGAAGGTGGTGACGATGGCGATATTACTCTCTCTCTCTCTCTCTCTCTCTCTCTCTCTCTCTCTATATATATATATATATGTGTGTGTGTGTGTGTGTGTGTGTGTGTGTGTGTGTGTGTGTGTGTGTGTTGCCTCAGATGGGGCTCAAACCACTAATTCCTTCACTTCGGTGGCTAGAAAGAGAATCCCTCTTCATGATGGGAAACTGACTTAGTATGGCTCCACAACTATCGATTATTGTCGTCAGTGGGGTGCTTAGTAGGTTGTGTACTGTGTATTTTTAATCAGAAAAAGGTATTACTGAACACCACCGAAGTGATTCAGCAGCTGTGCAGGGTCTCCTCTGGTGTGTTGCCTCTTGACGACCTAACATCAATAGTTCCCTGTGGACTGTTGGCGCTGGGACAATGCCAGGCGAATCTGTGTGAAGATGTGCATGGAGGACTCGAAATTAGCAGCGTGGGAGTAATGCCACTGACATGTTACAGATAATGGGGCATCAAAACCACACATACGCACGCACGCACGCACGACACACACACACACACACACACACACACACACACACACACACACACACACAAGCAATAACAGACCCCCACCCCTACACACACACTACCAAACAAAGCGAGAACAACAACAACAAAAAATTTTCATAATTTTCCTATTTCAATTTTTCATTTTCAATTTGCTCGTGTTGTTGCTGCATGCTGTGTATTTTTTTTTAGTTTCCTTAAGCCACTGGCGTTTGACATGGAATATTCGATAAATTCAACACGTAGTCTGATCTGGATTCGAGCCTAAGACATTCATTTTTGGATGTCAAACGTCTTGTTTTTCTTACTAGTTAATTATGACTATAAACTGATTTAGACAAACGCATTCAGTTCTTTCAGTGCACACACACACACACACACACACACACACACACACACACACACACACACACACACACAAACACGCACGCACGAGCACGCTCTCTCTCTCTCTCTCTCTCTCTCTCTCTCTCTCTCACACACACACACACACACACACACAATGGGCATGGAGAGTGTGTGTGTGGGCGGATGTCAGGTGGTGCTGGGGGATGGGCTCAGACAGAGAGACAGAGACAGAGACAGAGACAGAGAGAAGAGAGAGAGAGAGAGAGAGAGAGAGAGAGAGAGAGGAGAGAGAAGAAGAAATGAAGCTAATGATGGAGTGGCCGGGTGTGGGGGTGTAGGAGTCATTTACCCCTTTACCAGTAAAAGGAATTACAGTGAACGAACTATGACAGAATAGTTTTTGACTTCATCAATGGATGTTACAGATTACTAAGACTCATACAGAACGGATGTCAAACACTTTGACCAGTGAGATGTCGCGTCCGTCTGTTCTTCAAAGCCCTCGTGGAAAGACTTTTTTTTGTGGTCCTTTGCTGAATGATTGGGAAAACAAGGAAACCTATTTGACAGGATGTTTGGAGAGTGTGGCGGCGATGTTAAGAGATTGTTTGTTTGTATTTGTATTTCTTTTTATCACAACAGATTTCTCTGTGTGAAATTCGGGCTGCTCTCCCCAGGGAGAGCGCGTCGCCATACTACAGCGCCACCCATTTTTTTGTATTTTTCCCTGTGTGCAGTTTTATTTGTTTTTCCTATTGAAGTGGATTTTTCTACAGAATTTTGCCAGAAACAACCCTTTTGTTGCCGTGGGTTCTTTTACGTGCGCTAAGTGCATGCTGCGCACGGGACCTCGGTTTATCGTCTCATCCGAATGACTAGCGTTCAGACCACCACTCAAGGTCTAGTGGAGGGGGAGAAAATTTCGGGGGCTGTGCCGTGATTCGAACCAGCGCGCACAGATTCTCTCGCTTCCTAGGCGGACGCGTTACCTCTAGGCCATCACTCCACTAGCCTAGTCTTCACATCGCAGCAGCAGTGAGCTTTCGGTTGTATTTCTTTTGAAAACTGATCGCACCATCGATCGCTCTACCATCCAGATACCACCAAAGTTGTTTTTCAAATTTACTCGAGGACCATTAGCTCAAAAGCGGTCCAGCTATCACTGCCTTTATCCAGACTCAGTGGGTTTTCTGCGATTGGAGAACAAAGAGACGCCGACACACCCTTTGATGGGTACTTGACTCCAGAAACATGTCACGGTTCCTTGTTGTCTGTAATGTTCACCTCATGGAGGGGACTGTACTGCGTTCATTGTAGATTTTGGAAAGACGGCCGAAAAGTGTCTTTCATCTTTGTGAATTCCTTTCAGAATAGAGAGACAGAGACAGAGACAGAGAGAGACAGAGAGACAGAGACAGAGAGAGACAGAGAGAGACAGAGACAGAGACGGAGAGAATGCGAATATGAATACGAATGATTTAATGTAGTCAGGTGCCTTTTTGCCCATTCTGAAGGGGACAGGTTGGGAAAAAGGTTGTATATGCAAGAAATATAATGTAATAAAGATAGCTCATGCACAGTAAATGGCATGGAGAGAGAGAGAGAGAGAGAGAGAGAGAGAGAGAGAGAGAGAGAGAGAGAGAGACAGACAGACAGACAGACAGACAGACAGACAGAGTGCTTTGTGCTGAAGCCTTCATGAATGAAAGGAAAAATGTTCACTGACAACAGTCGTTTCAACTGATGTTTATTTTTAATCATTAAAACAACAACAACAACACGACTTTCTTGAACAACAACAACAACACGACTTTCTTCAACAACAACAACAACAACAACAAAATCACAAGCAATCACCAACACGTACGAGAGAAACTTTCAAACCGAAATATAATCTGAACTGATGCTCAGTGGACACACCTCCTCTGGACCATGTGTCTGAAGAAGCGGACACAGAGAGAGAGAGGCCTCTCAGGGGCAGACAGTGAGTCCACCGGCGGCCTGACCTTGGTTGTTGGTGTAGACATAGACCAGCAGGTAGTAGAGCTTGGAGTCCACCTGGTACAGGTGGTACCTCGCCTCGGCCTCCGTGCGGCAATAGTTGTTCTGGCCGTGGCACCTGAACAGTCGTGACAAAATCGTCATGTCGCCTGTCAGCACAGGTGTTCCGTCTCATCTGCATGGGAAACGCTATGACATGACTCAAACTTTTCGCCAGTATTGTTGTTCTGACTAGAATATGTGGAGAAACGTGGCAAAAATCTGGACACAATCTGACAATAGCTTTGCTTGACGTAATCCCCTAGAAAAAAAAGTGCAGTATGGCAAAACCAGTTCTTATTATAACTCTTCTGAAATAATCACAAATATATTCCGATTGACAACAGCTGCTCTCACTTTGATGTTTGTAAAAAGGGCGATGAAAATTGTCACGAGATATGCAAAGTTTTGTTCTAACACCTGCTTATTAGAAAAAAAAACAGTATCCAGAAAACAAATACCGCCCCCCCACCCCCTACTTCCTAGCGCCGAAATCATTGTTCTGATGATGAGGTCAAGGATGACAAACGTTGTGTGCAACAAGAAGCATTCCGATACAATACCAACAAAAGGCAGAAGTAGGCATGGAAAGCGTGCATTGTTCGGTCTGATTGTCATCCACGAAAAAGGACAATAAAACATCATACATGGAGACATCAGGAAATGCAGTGAGATCATAATAATTTTCTGCTCGTAACAGGTTCACCTGTTATGAAAAAAAAGAACTCGAAAAGCTTTGTACTCTATGATATTGTCCTGGTGTTGTTGAAGAACATTTCGGCGATGGTCTTTCCTGGACTGCAAGGATTGTGCACCACAACTTCTTTGACGATCACATCACTCACATCTGCACATCTACCAAGGCGGCTCTCCAGATCGGTCCTGTGCGTCACTACCTCAAAACTGCAGCAACAAAAACACTTCGCTAGAGAGACGTGGCGGCGGTTTTCACTCTGGGAAGACGCTCACTCAGTCTGGTTCCGCAACTAAGCTGTTCTTAACGTCAGAAGTGTGCTCAGCAGGTGGTGTCCTGAGTACGTAAAACCAGAACAGGTACTACTGAACACCATCGAGCAGCAGTGCGGGGTCTCTTCTGGTGCACGACCTCCTGAAGACATAACCTTGATGGTACCCCGTGGACTGTCGACGCTGATACTGTGACAGACGAACCCGGGTGTAGCTGTGTATGTGGAACTCGGAATGAGCGGCGTGGGAGTGATGCCACTTGAACGGTGCAGATTACGGGGCAGCAGGGAAAAAACACCACCACCTTTTGGTATTCTGCTTTGTGTGTGAAAGGTTGAACTGATTCATGGTTCGGCCTTTTACCCATCTTGGCGAATTGGCCGTCAACAAGAGACCTCTAAAGTCCCCTATCCCCTCTTACCACTCTGTTCACAATGAAGGCAATGGATCAAAACCACTGGGACAGAGAGAGAGAGAGAGAGAGAGAGCGAGAGAGAGATCTTACTCGTTCATGCCCCCAGGGCTGGACTGCATGTTAACCACGAAGAAAGCCCCAGTGGCCTCTGCGAAGTACTCCAAGGAATTGGCCATGCTGTAAGCGCTTAGCCTCCACAGAGAGTTGGCCCGAGCGTGGTTGTACGCTTCTTCTTTCTGTACACATCGAACCGTTGCGTCAAGGAATGGGCAAGTTTTAAACTGCACATTTCTTCCCCTGTACTTTTCCGTTTATATTATAGGACGGAAAAACTTGTAAACTGGTTAATAACATTGTAATATATACTATACATTTCTTCCCCTCCACTCTAGGACTGACCTTCTTTACGTCTCTTTACATGGGAAGAAATGTAGATTATATATTAAAATGCTATCGAAATAAATTTACGATTTTTCCATGTAAGGAACGAAACTGAATGGAAAGAACACAAGGGAAGAAATGTAAATATTGCCATACTTTTCCGTACTGTGTTGTGCTTTGCTGCACTGTGTTGTGCTGTACCACGTTGTCCTGTGCTGTGCTGCTCTGTGCTGTACTGTGTTCTGTACTGTGTTGAACCCTACTGTGTTGTCCTGTGCTGTTCTGTGTTCTGTGCTGTGTTGAACCCTACTGTGTTGTCCTGTGCTGTTCTGTGTTCTGTGCTGTGTTGAACCCTACTGTGTTGTCCTGTGCTGTTCTGTGTTCTGTGCTGTGTTGAACCCTACTGTGTTGTCCTGTGCTGTTCTGTGTTCTGTGCTGTGTTGAACCCTACTGTGTTGTCCTGTGCTGTTCTGTGTTCTGTGCTGTGTTGAACCCTACTGTGTTGTCCTGTGCTGTTCTGTGTTCTGTGCTGTGTTGAACCCTACTGTGTTGTCCTGTGCTGTTCTGTGTTATGTGCTGTGTTGAACCCTACTGTGTTGTCCTGTGCTGTTCTGTGTTCTGTACCGTGTTGAACCCTACTGTGTTGTCCTGTGCTGTTCTGTGTCCTTCAGTACCAGGGGTGGGGGGGGGGTGGGGGGTGGGGGGTAGTAGAAAGTGGTGTATCAGGTCATAAAACGTTATCCAAAACAATAAGCCAAAAACTGAGAAATTGGTCTGGAGATATACCACTCTAGATAAACTGTGAATTTTCAGCTTTCCAGAGCTATTTCCCATGTTCTGATGACGTCATCAGTGACGTCACTATGCACGTACGCAACACGATTATGGCAGTCAAGGGGCTTTAAACAGGATGCACTCTCAAGATATGAGTACTGATCATCAACACAGGGAGTCTGTTCATCCTGGATTTGGTGCCAAACCAAACTGACCGTTTCAAGAGAACGTTTAAGACCAGGACATCAATTTTTAGAGGTGGTAAGGGCTGAGTTTAACAACCTATTGGCAAAAATCCCCTAAAGGTCACACTCTTCAGGGCTTGGGTCTTGGCATTCGGGGATCCTTGTTAGAGTTCACACGCGTCCAGTGTCCGACTTACCATCCGCTTCATGGTGGCATCAAAGCCGTAGTTATCAATGGTGTGAGCGAACTCGTGGACTGCGATGTTGTCGTGTCTGCGGTAGGGGTCGTTGCTGTAGCACATGACGTTCTCCTCCTCCACCACCGCCAGTGACCCCCCGGCCCCTCCCACTGTCTCCCACTTCCGGCCGTCAAAGGTGCACGTCTGAGCACAGGACCCGTCACAGCGACCTGCACACACATAGGCCTTTGATTTATATATGCTGTTATATAAACACAGTGAGGCTGTGTGTGTGTGTGTGTGTGTGTGTGTGTGTGTGTGTGTGTGTGTGTGTTAAAGAAAGATAACATTCAAATAACACAGACATTACCCCAATAAAAATAGAATTGAGAAATACAAGCCTCCCCCCCTCACCCCTCACTCCCTTACCGTCCTCTATACACCCCCTTTCAAAGTTGGTATCTTTTCGCTGTATTTCGTGTAGTGTCATACTGTACATTGACAAGCATCACCCAGACCTGATATCGCCCCGTGTGGTCGGTCGGCTGGGCAAGAAGCAACAAACAGTTCCATGTCAGAAATCAAGGTCGAGGTTTCGCGCACTCTGCTGTATGGCCAGTCTGTATTGATGTCTCTATTGTCAAGGCGGTGAAGACGATGATGATGATGATGATAATGATAATGATGATGATGACGACCATGATGATTGTGACGACGATAATGACGCTTTGCTCAGTGAAGAAGAAGACGTGATAACTCACCACGACACTGTGGAGTGTCTCTCAGACTGGCGTACTCAGGAAAGACCATCATCTTCTCCGCTTCCCGGAAAACGCCGACACCTGCATTATGGTTGGCCAGGTTGGTGAAAATCTGAGGGGGGGCGTTCCTCAGCATTTTGTGAACCTCGTCGGCAAGCTGTCGTTAACAAGACACGTGCATGAGAGTGAGATTTTTCCACGAAGAGGTGTTCAAAGGAAATCCCACCCCCACCCCCGCAAATTCTTGCACATGGCCAACACAACTCGCAACATCCATATTGAGTGAACACAACCTCCTCCCCTGCCCCCCCCTGTAAGGGAGGGATTCGATGTGTTCAGCATTTTAGACGACAGTCAAAAGCGCGGGAACGACGTCCAATCAGAGCAAAGATGAAGGTCTTCCCGACCCTATCACTTTCTGCGAGCCTGTGCCATCTGAAGTCACGTGGTCACTCCAAATCTGGGCTGGTTTATGTAAGCGATCCCGGCATTGTTAAGTTTGCTTAGCGTTGGGCGTCTTCGCCATGCTTATTTAGCATTAAGACTCCCAGTCCATTCCATCGGCAAAGTTCTGAACACCAAGCAATTTTCTAGCGCCGCTAAGATAACTTACAACCCAACTCAGGGTTGAATTGCATATAACTGTGGCTTGTTCAGTGAAACGTTTCGTTTTTGTTTGTCTGTAAAATAGAGAGGCGTTTCATGGTCCTAAGTTGATGTTGTCCTTGTGTGTGTGTACAACTCTGACACATTGTCAGTTTTCAAACGAAAATTTACTGATTGGCTGAACAGTGTGGATATGTGAATGAATTACGTTTCTCTTCATCTTCATCAGATGATTTTCAGCCATGGCTGTGAATCACTTTGTGCTCATTTTCAGGTAGATAGGTCTAGTATTATATTCACATTGTGTAATACTCATCATCGTTATGTTAAATGCAGCATCTTGTGTTTGACTGATTATGTATCAAATGTGTTTGCATAGCCTGTAAGCGAACAAATTTTAGTCAGTCAGTAATACTGAGGTTTCCTTTGAACTGATAACGTGTGGAATTGACAACCCCATAAGGACGACGTTCAGTTTGTGCCTTCTCAAAGTTGAGTAAAATTCGGATTGCAAGAACTATCCTGTTTGGTTGCTTGTTAATTAATTCCTTATACGTAACGTTTGTGTCCGCGTACCACCAGCTGCGTTGGGTTTAACCACCTACTGCCTGACATCCTTAAACTCCAGCTGTTCAGGGCTGGAGTCTGGGATTGATGAAGGTTGCATTGTTCGATGGGAGTGGTTCCTGGATGCCTGTCTGTCCGGGTTGGGGGTTTGCCTGGTGTTTAAAGGGGGATACCTGGTCTGCGATGTTCGCTTGTCTCGGGTTAAAAGAAACACCAGCTGTCCTTTCTCAGCCATCTCGGCCACATCTGATCAGCGACTGTGATAGCACGTTGTGTGTGTGTGTGTGTGTGTGTGTGTGTGTGTGTGCTCACCCGGTTGACAGCGGCTTGAGAGGAGCCAGGACTGCCGATGATTTTGATGTAGGAGCCTGAGGGCCGGTAGCCGTGAACCACGTGTCCGTTCTGAGCCAGGTAGGCCTCTTTGAACCCCGCAGGGTAGCTGCCACGGTGTGCCGGCAGGGACCTCAGGAACTCCCGGTCCTGTTCGCTGCAGGCATGTTCAGAGAAACCACATGATTTTCCAGCTTGAATCAGAACCATCTGTGGGATAGCTGGAGGACGTTTAGTTTTGATCGCTAGAGATATGACAAATACAACAGACTGTCCACTCTGCAATGACACAAAAGATTCCAATGAACATTTTTCAAGGGGCCGTAACCTCGTTAAGTTTTCTTTGAAAAGCGTTGAAATTTTAAACATCAGGAATAGTGAAAACATTTCTGATGTCATGATTTCGCGTGAGGTAGTTGTGTTTTTTGGGGGTGGGTGGGTGTGGGGGTTGGAGATGGACGGACTTGTACATAGAAATAGATACTGTTTTCGATTTTATTACAACATTCTCAAAGCCTTATGTATAACGATGAAAAATCGAAAAACAAAAGAAAGCAAACAACCACAACAAAGCGTGCAATGGAAGTCTAAGTTTTTTTTCTTCCAAAATCAGTCGTGTATTGGTTTAGAAATGAAACCCATGATGCTAGGACTGGCAAAAAATGAAGCAAGTTTGGTATATATATATGTATATATACTCCTGTGTAATATCTATCTACACACACACACGCACGCACACACACACACACGCGCACACACACACACACACACACACACACACACACACACATGCGCACACACACACACACACATATATATATATATATATATATATCACACACACACACACACACACACACACACACACACACGCATAACTCGTGAGAGAAAATAACAGGAAACGGCACAACAAGCCAGAAGGGAGCACAGCAAGCGACAGCTGTTTCGCACTGAGTAGTGCTCATCGGGCTTACTGCCCGCTCCTTCTGTTGACGGGAGAGAAACACTCTCACGCAAGCAAAGGGAAATTCCCCGCAAAGAATGGAGCTAACACGAATGGAAAAACCAAACCAAACCAAAGAAAACCATTAACCAACAGTCAGACCCGAATGGGTCAAGTCAGTTTGAAACGTTTGAAGTGAAACTAAGACTGCTTTGAGATGATTCCTCTACTTCTTTGTGGAAAACGAAGACATCTGGGCTTGGTATCATTACTCTCTCTCTCTCTCTGTATATGCACATACATACATATATCTATAGTCATTTGTAATGAAAACATTAGATATATATATATATATATGTGTATATGCGCGTGTGTGTGTGTGGTTATGCACATTTATGTATAAATATAACGAGAAAATTAAAGGTAAAATGCAATTCGATTGACTGTTCCACCTGCTATGATTTCCACTGCCCCTCACCTGATGGGAACATAGGACAGGTTACCGCTGATCGGGTGGCACACAGCAACACCTGTCATCACACGTGGGGTTATATCTGTCAGTCTTCACAGATAATGATTTGCATGTTTTGCAATTGGTGTTCATCGCATCGCATAAAATTGAGCAACAACAACAATAACAACAACAAAACTATACGTACCAGCAGATAGGAAGCAAACGGTTGCATGTTCGTTCTCTCTCTCTCTCTCTCCCGTCCTCCTTCCTCTCTCTCTGTCTCTCTCCCCGACTCTCTCTGTCGCTCTGCTCTCTTCCTCTTTGTTTTTCAACTGTCTCTGTCTCACCCAGTCTGTCCCCCCACCCCCTCTATCTGCCTCTTTTTCTTTCTTTGCCTTCGACCCTCTCTGTCTCTCGTTGCAAGTTTGTTATTTCTTCAAACAATTTCTTTTTAGGAAAGAAAACAAATTCAGACTGAGACTCCGGTGACAGATATTGATTAAGAATTAGATTGCCATAAATAGGTCTATGGTGTAGACGTTAAAATCAAGACATTGTGATAGAATTTTTTTTTTCAAATGATCTATTCATAATAGTTTTGAAATATTTATTTCGAAGTAAACGTTTCAAATTAAGAATTCTTTCAGAAAAGAAGCATTTGACCTACCCAGAACGGACAGAACAACAGCCGTGAGCAGCATGATGGAGACCTCAAGACTCTGTGACTGATGTGTCCTTCCTCTGTTTTTATAGCTCCATTTATCTCTCTGCCCTTTCTGACCCTCATTTCGAGGCAGCCTTTTCTGCAGTCACCCCAGCTCTTTCTGATAAACCATCGACCGGAACAGTAAAGGTTGAAAGTGAACACATGTCTTGGTGATCTGGACAGCCATGGATTTGCATACATTCACCTGACTGTTTGGGTGTCGTCATATTGTTGAGTCTCTAAGTAACCGTAGATAAGACAGGAAGGCCGCGTTGTCTTTGCAACAGCAATGACCTTGACATGTCTTCTCAGCGACCCCAAAAGACAAGCTGGATTTTGCTTTGGCTTTTCAGATGACACTGCTCTGCATTCTCCTCTCCGCCTTGCTCCCAAAGTACCCAGGGAAGTCCAAGATAGGTGCATGTCCCCATTCTGTAGTAATAGTGAGATAGTTCTCTTCTCTGGTAAACTGTTCACAGGAGTCACTTGTGGCTTTGGGGGTTAGCTCGTTTCTTTGCTTATTAACCTTTGCTATCTAAACTCGATTTCTAACTCAATCACATACAAAGCTTTGACTGTTTATATTATATTTTATTATATATTTTTATATCATATATTAAAAAAAAGATTAAACAATTTTTTCTATTGTGTTGTTTGCATATGTCGAACAGCGAATTTGTGCACCTGCGTATAAATGATACACCAGTCCTGAGTTAGTATTGAGTCTTGACTGAGACTTTTGAATGTCTGCGCTGTGTATCAACTTTAGTTTTCTAAAGCTCGGCGCATCCATCACAGAAAAAGAACAGTTTAAATGTTGTGCATGTAAAATAATTCCTGATCCTGCGTGTTGTGATTAAGGACAAACTCACAATTCAGTACGCACTGACAAGACAAGACAAGACAAGACAAAACGAGACATGTTTATTTCATGAAAACCTGAAAGGGGTACAAGAAAATGTGTTATATATATATATATATATATATATATATATATATATATGTATATATAATACAAAATATGATACAACACTGTTTTTGTACTCGTAATCATTTACAATGGCCATACCGATTGATGGATTAAAAGGTACATTTGGAGGGAAAAAAGAATTTTGTATGAGCAACATTCGAATATTATTCAGTATTGTTCACTGCATCCATGCCAAAAGCGAATGGTCATTTATCTCAAACGCAAACAAGACGAAATTACAAGAAGAATTCGTGAACAAGTCGACTCAGAGAGATGCATCTCGTTGGTCGATGTCAGCCAGATTGCATTCATAATGATTTCAAGAAAAATGATTAAACAGTATATTCCAACTCGCAAATATTGAATGGAATTGTAGAACAGTCTTTTTTATCCAGTAAAATTTTGTTAAGTATCTTTTTCTTGCTCGACCCGAATCCGTCGTTTGTTCTTGGAGTCAAGAGCACAACAGAGCAGGTGGAAGAAGAGGGGGTGGGCAGCTGGGGAGGGGAGGGCGCAGCAGGCGGAGCTATTGGCTATTATCTCATCGTTCTTTCTTGGCATGCATCTTGGTTGTCAGTCTTCTGCTGTCTTCGCGACGCGTCTCTTCGTTCTGGGTCTGCCTGCTCAGCCTGCGTCCTGTTTTTCCGTGTGCCCTGTTTCTGTGTGTGCCTGCGTCCTGTTTCTTTGTGTGCCCGTGGTTTGTTTCTTCATGTGCCCCTGTGTGCCCGTGTTCTGTTTCTCCATGTGCCCTCGTTCTCTGTGTGCCCGTGTCCAGTTTCTTTGTGCCCCTGTCCGGATTTTCAGTCAACCCTTGCGTGCCTGTGTCGTGTTTCTCAATATGGCCGTGTCCTGCTTCTCTGTGTGTCCAGTCCTGTTTCTCTGTTTGGCCCTGTGTGGCCGTGACCTGTTTCTCTGTGTGTCCGTGTCCTGTTTCTCTGTTTGGCCCTGTGTGTCCGTGACCTGTTTCTCTGTGTGGCCCTGTGTGTCCGTGACCTGTTTCTCTGTGTGTCCGTGTCCTGTTCCTCTGTGTGTCCGTGACCTGTTTCTCTGTTTGGCCCTGTGTGTCCGTGTCCTGTTTCTCTGTGTGTCCGTGACCTGTTTATCTGTGTGTCCGTGTCCTGTTTCTCTGTGTGGCCCTGTGTGTCCGTGTCCTGTTTCTCTGTGTGGCCCTGTGTGTCCGTGATCTGTTTCTCTGTTTGTCCCTGTGTGTCCGTGACCTGTTTCTTTGTTTGGCCCTGTGTGTCCGTGACCTGTTTCTCTGTGTGTCCGTGGCCTGTTTATCTGTGTGTCCGTGACCTGTTTATCTGTGTGTCCGTGTCCCGTTTCTCTGTTTGGCCCTGTGTGTCCGTGTCCTGTTTCTCTGTTTGGCCCTGTGTGTCCGTGTCCTGTTTCTCTGTTTGGCCCTGTGTGTCCGTGTCCCGTTTCTCTGTTTGGCCCTGTGTGTCCGTGTCCTGTTTCTCTGTTTGGCCCTGTGTGTCCGTGTCCTGTTTCTTTATCGGTTTGCTGGCTCTAACCTTTTTCTCTGTGCTTCCATTCGTGAATGTATGCCCCAGTGAGCCTGCATGCATGGCCTCGTATGAATGAGAGAGAGAGAGAGAGAGAGAGAGAGAGAGAGAGAGAGAGAGAAACGTCCATTGCTAGACACATATACATATATCCATACATAGCCCATGCATACACACATCGATACAGAAATACATGCAGATGCACAGACACATTCATACATACCTACATGCTTACCTATCAACCGACCTTCCCCCACCCATCCATCCGTTCTCAACATACTGTGCATGATTACCTGCCCCAGCAGTACGAACGTTGACCATGATTATAATGGTAAAAAAACAAAAACAAAAACAACAACAGTAATAGCGCTGAATCTTGTGCAGAGGCAATTAAACTTATACACCAGTTGTTCACACGCTTGCATAACTCTGATTTAGAAGCATAAAAGAGGTAGGGTATGGAGTGGGGGGCTATTTTGGAAAGAGGTTACGCTTGAACGAGCTGAGTGCTGAGATCTGACGAAGCGAAAGGTGGGAAAGAGCAGCGGAAGACTGTGGAGTGTTCGACTCTGGGAACTCGGA
The DNA here is from genome assembly GCF_041734735.1 of Babylonia areolata. NCBI lineage: Eukaryota > Metazoa > Mollusca > Gastropoda > Neogastropoda > Buccinidae > Babylonia > Babylonia areolata. Next base: position 28,229,279 of record NC_134897.1, on the reverse strand, counting down.
AACGTCTGAAGCTAACTGAAGAGAGTGAGATCCGGGATTTTGAAGTGTTGTACTTTATTCTGCGTGAGATATTAAGCCAGTGGAGAAACTGCAAGAGAGGAGTCATTTGCTCAGATCTTTTCTTCCTGAGGACAAGTCAGATGGCAGTTTTCGTATACGCTGACGAACCTGACTGATAAGGAAAACACTGGATGACCATAACTTACACTGGATGACTCTGGAGCAGAGAAAGACATGGTCTATCTCGATGTTCGGTCGGTCAAGCCATTATGAAATTCCTTTGGTTCGTATTCCTATTTGCATGTTCACACACACACACACACACACACACTTGTGTGTATAGGTGTGTGTGTGCGTGTGCGTCTACCCGGTCGACAGCGGCCTTGGAGGCACGAGGACTACCGACCACTTTGATGTAAGAGCCTGAGGGACGGTTGCCGTGCACGATATGTTTAGCCTGGTTCATGTAGAACACTCTGAACCCCGCAGGGTAGGCGTAGCTAGGAGGTGGTGACGGTAAGGACCTCAGGAACTCCCTGTCCTGCAGGCTGTGGACATGGTGACAGAGAAAACAGATGGAGTTCTAGCCTGAAAAGTGACTTGAAAGTATTGGGATTCTTAAAGCACACACACCCACTCAGGCGCGTCCACGATTAACCGACATAGTGCCTTCAACCAGGAATTCTGGTTTGAAAGTATCTTGTTAAAAAACACAGGAATGCTTAAGTAAGCGTGAACGCACGTGCACATACACACACACACACACACAGAGGCACTGTTGGTCTGGTTATAAAATGTCAGGTAACTGGATAGAGCTCACCAGGGCCCAACGCCTCAACCAGACCACCCATCACGGAGCAAGACAACAGCCTTTAACAACAACAGGTTAACAGACTCAACACAGCGGTTGCGCTCATTGGAAGAAGTCAAAATCAAGTTTGAGGAATTTTATCATTGCTTTTTTAATGAGAAATCATGGGTAGTAATGTAATAACAAATACATACTATGATAAGACACAAAAACAACAACACATACTACTCCTACTCTTTGTGTTGCACTTCAGCCACAGTTGATTTCCCTGTGGGGAGTTCGGGTGCTCTCCCTTGGATAAGCGCGTCTCATTTCATCTGCAAACTTGACAAGAGACACACACACACACAAGTATCAGTTAAACGGTGATGTGCTCAAAGTTTTTTCTTTTACTTGACCCATCCAAATCACACACCCAAATGAGTGAACACGCGCTCTTGCCCCCATCACTTAAGGAAGTGTTGAATGTGTTCAACATTTCAGACCAGTCAGTGAAAAGGCGGGAACAACGTCCAATCAGAGTGAAGGAGAAGGTTCACTTGACCTGATTGCTTTCTGTGAGTCTGCGTCCTCTTAAGTCACGTGATTCACTTGCGGCTTGATTTGCATATTATATTGTTTCTTTCATGAAACAATTCGCCTACGTGTTACCGTAACAGATAATTATGTGAAGGAAAGAACCACAACTCGTCCCCGTGTTCTTTCTTGAGTACCGAACAGTGGAACTGGGTCGTTACACGTGTGAAAGATGAGCGAGTGGTTTCTTCACATAGCAGGCCTGTGCATTTTCGAATAAAGAAGCATCTACTCTGTAACCACTGGTCCCTCTAACCCAGTCTTTCTGAATTTTCATTAATTCAAGGTTAAGTGAAACATGGCTTCCTATAGGTCTAAGCCGACATTAACATCCAAACACATCAAGCCATGTAAAGGTAATGTAAACACATAAGTTGCACTTTCCAAACGAAGATAAAATGAGTTTAACATGTATGAAAAACCAAAAACAACAGCAGTGGTATCAGCAGAAGTGACAGCAGTGAACAAAGTCACCAAAAAAGTCCACAATTGGCCAACACACTCAGCAGTGTTAAGTTTCCTTGCTAACAGCACAGCGTATTAAGTATAGCTATCACGCTAAAAGAAATCACAGATCAATCATGAACCAGCCTTAAGACAAACATGATCACAGTTATTTAGATACAAACCAGTAATCACCAGTGCGTTATACTGTTTTCAATTGTCACAAAAATTGTACAAAACAATTTTCAAAAGATGATTTCAGAGAGAGACAGAAAACAAACAAGGAAAGATGTCTTACCACTAAAATAAGCATTTTCAAGACATGGTGAGATTACACAGCAGCTAGTGTATTTGACAAAAATGCTGCCTGTATGAAAAAAAACAACTGCTTATATATTATCTTTTGAAAATTGCATAGATGATTATTTCATGTGCTTTGAAAATATACTCTTTTCAGAATCTTGGAAAAACAAGTCTATCTGAATGCCTTGAAACCTTGCACTCAGACTTTGTCTTCGAAAGATGTTCATCTGTGTGCAGTGTTCAACCGATATATGTGCATCTTAATGGATTGACAACAGAAACATTAACGTGTTAAAAATAGACCTAAGCATATGTCATGTCTTGACAACATGACTGTGTGTCATGAAGTTCGGTAAGCTCGGTGTTCTGACCTGTTTAATTTCACGTAAGTCATTGATTGTCTCAGTCAAGTCTATGCAGTGATCAATGTAAGACTGCAAAACCAAAGGTTACAGGGTTTTTTTTTGTAACAAATCAGTCGTAATACTAAATTAAGTAGACACAGCTTTTTTCAGTTAATACTAAATTGTACTCTACATTGATAACTGGTAGTTATCCTTCAGATAGGTAACAGGTAACGTTATCTTTCAGAATTACAACTCTTGATATTCCCTACGGGCAGATTACAATAAATGTGGATAACTTTAATACTGGAATGTAAGTTTACTGTGGTGTTATACCTATTGTATTGCAATTTGTTTTTTTACAACCACAATGAAAGTGCTTGCGGTTTCATTCTTTCTAACTGGAAATGATAAACCTCCACAGAATGAAATCTTTATTTTACGTGCGCCCAGCTCGCACTCTCGCATTTTGCACAATATGGAACTAACCAGCCTCAAACAAAAGAAAGTAAGCCTGAAAAACATCAGGTACCAACGATCACAATTATGTGTGTGCCAGTACGGGGCAAGCAAACGTCGGGTTTACACAGTATTCAAACGGAGTTACCTGTGCCTTCCAGTCCTAGCTGTGTTAAACAGAACCAAAAAAAATGCACTGATAAATGCAAGCAGTATGTATCAGCAGCGCAGAATATAACTGAAACTGAACCCAAGAATGGTCAATAGTATAAATGCTTATAAGTGAAATGCCAAAGATTAAAATGGAGGCTAACAATTAGCCTGGCAGCATATATTTATGAGCATATACACGCGCTTGTAAGCTGCGTTTTGCACCTCTGCCACGTTCGAACAAACACGATAATCATCAAACTTGGCAGCTCCCTCCTCCCTTGCCATCTCAGCAGCAAGCATCGATGAACTCATCAAAACTGATCTTGTTGTCGTTGTTTTTGTCGGCGTCTCGCAAAATGCTGGTGACATCATCCTCAGTGAACTTCTTCCCGCTCTGAGCCAGGAGAGACTTGAGTTCGTTCCTGTCCAGAAAGCCGCTTTTGTCAGCATCCAGCTGATGGAACAGCTCCTTCACTTTGGCCACACTGTAACAATAACAACAATATTATTATTAATAATATCAATAATCATAACAATACTAAGGCGACGACGAAGAAGAATGGACGCTTATAATGCACTGCAGTTCGTTAGCACAGGGGCACAGAGCGCTAAGAATAAAATAATATCAATAATTTATAATGCGCCCTACATCCTTTGCACAGACATATCAAATGTGTCAATGGCCAGACACATACACGCCACATGCCGACACTTACACATCCGTAAAAGCCGATTTGTAGTTATGTGATTTGAGGCCAGATTTGAACTGAAATTTCAATAAATTATTTATAACGGATACTTATATTGTGTTCTATCCAGAAAACTGCTCTGGGTGCTTTACAAAGCACCTAATTTTCTATATAAGACATTACTTTGCCCATACTGTAATAATAATATTGATAATGGGTACTTTTTATAGCACTTTATCCAGAAAACACGCTCTAGGTCTTTTACAAACAAAATCTTTTCTATGTAACACATCATTTTGACCACACTGTAAAAATAATAATAATATTGATAATGGGTACTTTCATAGCTCTTTATCCAGAAAAAACGCTCCCAGTCTTTTACAAAACAAATAAACAAAAAAAAGCAACAACAAAAACTACTGAACATTACACATCACTGTCACATATACACAGACCAAAAATGCACTTGGCAAACTACATACGCGTATAAACACTGTGCATACATACAATACATACCCCCCCCCCCCACACACACACACACAGGCATGCCTACACACAGACACACACACAGGCATGCCTACACACAGACACACACACGCTGGGAAATAGATCAGTCCTTCATGATCTTCAGCAGCACACATCAGTACATGATTATGTCAGTTCTGTTTTGTTTTAACTGTTCTTGGTGTCATCTGTGTGTTCCTGACTTTACATGTGTATTTTGTTTATTTAGTGATAATAAGAAAGAAATGAGTGAAGGAACAGAATGGGGGAAGAGAATGTAATGAATGAAGAGAAACGACAACAATGACAATAATGAACTGGGAGATGCTCAAGGCAAACACGCATTGTCAAAAGACTTCATTCGAAGATATTCCGCACTGCCTAGTCTTCCTATTTGTCCTTGAAGAACACAACAACAATAGCATTCATAACAAGAATGACCGTCATAATAATAATAATAGTAAAAAAAAAAAGACGGTAAAACTGAAAGGAAAACATTGTGACATACATGGAAAACATGTATGAAATAACGTACACTGTAATTCATAGGAAAAGGGGAAGGGGAAGAAGACATAAATAAAACATCCACTGTTAAAAATAGGACATCAAAGACACAAACAACTTAAATCAAGCCAAAGATGTCAATTCTGACATGCATCAGTGGCTTGAAATTGGAGACAAGCATCTGGAGAGGCAGTTGCTGCACTTATTTATGGATGCACATCTTCATCAATGCACGTACTTCTTATCAACAAACTTGTTTGTGAATGCAATAATTATCAATGCACGTCTTTACCAGCGCTTCTTCAATGAACGCCACTAGTGTTATCTGGGTTTCGTCCCCCGTCCAAACTTCTCTGTGAATGCACTGAGTAATCGATGCATTTAACTGTTTTGTTTTTATGTCAGTGCATTTCATTAATGCACCTCTTCATCAACGCTCTATTTTATCAATACACTTCTTTATCAGCTCTTTTTCACTGAACGCTGATGATGTTATCTGGATTTCGTCTCCCGTTCAAACTTCTTTGTGAATGCACAAACTAATCTTTGCACTTATATTTTGGTTTGTTCTATATCAGTGTATTTCACCAATGTACGTCTTCATCAACGCGGTAATTCATCGATCCACATCTTAATCAGCTCTTCTTTATTGATTGCTCCTGGCGTTATCTGGGTTTCGTCCCTTGTCCCCAGTTCACACTCACAACATCAGGATCTGGTCCAAGCCTTTGGTGAACTCATCAAAGGTGATTCTTCTGTCTCCCTGGGGCCCATCGAAGAAAACAAAGGTATCCTGAAACAGAAAATGAAGGCTTTGATTTTCTTTTGACGGAAACTGAGTGCGTGTATCGGAGAGAGAGAGAGAGAGAGAGAGAGAGAGAGAGAGAGAGAGAGAGAGAGAGACAGAGAGAGAGAGAGCGAGAGAGAGAGAGAGAGAGAGAGAGAGAGAGAGAGAGAGAGAGTTTCGATTTCACACACCTTCAGAAACTCATGAACGAACACACATGCTGGCAGACACGCAAGCGCTCATGTTAGACTCCACGAACATTAAATAAAACATGCTAAACTGGTACAAGGACGAAATGAAGAAAGCCATGAAACGAAAAGACAAACAAACCCAAAACAAAAAAGGGCTGAAAAACACCTGCCTACTTGCGCGCGCGCGCACACACACACACACGCAGAGACAAGACAAAAAACAAGAAGATTTTACTGAGATAGGCCGTCTGCCCTTGTCAAAGCAGTGGGGGTCACAAAAGGAGCCTCGGAAATGCACACACGGAGAGAAATAGAGACAGACATACAGAGAGACCGAGACGGAGAGAGACAGAGAGAAAATGGGGGATGTCGGGGGCAGGGGTAGTAGTGTGAGAACCACCGTACACAGCAAGCCGGAGTCAACCGTGACCTCCGGGATCAAGAGGGTGTCTTAAACACATGCACGCAAGTTCTCCCCCCGAGCAAGGTCAATAAGATCACCCGGCGACGGTGGGACTAATAAATATAACTTTGGGTATGATTAACCGCGATACCAATCGCCTGCCCAATCGGAATGTAGGCTGTGGATTGAATGTCGCCAATCGTCCTAAATCCCTGCCCAGCAGAACGCAGTAAATGCTGCCTTGTATTTTCTCTGCACAAGCAAGGCCCCTTTTTTTGGCTCACATTGGTGACCTATTTTCTCCTTTCGAATGGTAGTATTTTTTGTTTGATTGTTAAAAAACCACAACATCTATCTAACGTTCTTACGATACAAAGCATGCAAAAACATCTCTCACACTGTGTGTGTGTGTGTGTGTGTGTGTGTGTGTGTGTGTGTGTTGTTCCTGCGGGATTCACAGTCGTAACCCCTCGGATATATTTGAAAATAAAATGCTGAAATCACATCAGAAAGCAGTGAAGAGCCGCGGTGTCGCGCATAGTAAGCTCTACATAGAAAATATAAATAAATATATAAGCAATCGTACACAGAAAAGCAAGGACATGTGGAAGACTTAGTCGACAATATGATTATGTCCACCATTTATGTCACAGGCACCCGAAAACGTGGTATGATTTTCCCGCTAAGCAAATACCGAAAGACAATCGGATGGTTTGTTTGGCGAGGCCGTGGTGTGGGGCTACACAATACAGCTGTTGATGCCACAGACGCCCCAGTGTAAACTTATAATAAAGAAAAAATTAATCTGAAACCGACGCTATCATAATCAGTTCACTCCTGGATATCTTTGTAAATGCTGTAGCTGCTTCAGTAAGAACCCAAGACAATCTCAACAGAAGTTGTTTGGTCTGCTATTCCTCTTCTTGTGGATATGCTT
>NC_134897.1:28209674-28212174 GCF_041734735.1 Babylonia areolata | reverse complement strand
GTGTGTGTGTGTGTGTGCGTGTGTGCGTGTGTGTGTGTGTGCACGCGCGAATGTACGAACGTGCATCTGCTCATGTATGGTTGTGTACCTGTGCATATGTGTGCGCGCGCACTCCTGATGTTTACGTGGATGGAAAGTAAAATTTTCGTACAAAAGATCTAATCCGGTGTAGCAGTTTATTTGTACCTCCGTTCTTCTTTTTTTGTTATTGTGTTGTTTGTTTGTTTTATCAGGTGTCAGACTTGGCTAACCCAGATTACACTGGGGTCTATTTTAACATAGCCTAGAATGACCCCTGTAGGTAAAATTCAGACAGTCAAATCTGCCCCCCACCCCTACCCCCGCATTCTCTCATTTGAATTTGACCCCCTCTCCTTGTGGACATGGGGGTTATTCTAGGCTGGCTTAAAATTACCCTCGGGGCAGATTAGGCTTAGGCAGAATTGACCTCCTTTCCTGTTTAGTGTAATACAACTGCCCGTGACAGGAGGTGGGGAGGGTGAGGGGTCATGAGGGTAGGGGCACTGTAGCCTAATCCAGATCCACCCCTACCGCCTCAGTTCCACTTTGTAGTTGAGACCTACCCATCTTGGGGTGTTTTTGTTGTTTGTTTGCTGTGTGAGTAAAGCATGTCGTTGGGATATGTTTGCTCTGCAGTGAAATTCTTATACGTGAATATTACCCCGGACTAAATTTCTCGTGGAGCCAAAATTATCGTGTTACACCGGGAGTCCGTAAGGAACAGTGATGTCGGGCAGAGTGGCCTGTCTTGAGTGGCCCAGGTGATATCAGATGACGAGCTTCATTTCCAGAACTGTTCTCCACATTTGTGATGTGGAGCTTTGTGTCTTGGAATTCCATATTTTTCTTACCGGAATTGTTCCCTTTTACATGATGACTGATATGTACATAGGAATTAGTTATTTAATCATTTACTTTTATTTCACTTCTGTCTTAGAATGTCCTCTTTTCTTCGCCCAAATGTTTTTTTTCTTTTCTCGCTTTTACCTGCTGATTGCTGTGTGTGTGGTGTTGAGGAAAGTGTGTACGGATTATTCGTTTTTCTCTGTTGTTGTTGTCGTTCGTTTGTTTGACAAGCATTTTGAGTGAGCATAAAGAAAACTTTGTTTTAATTGTTTCAGGCAGACAGTGAAGTGATTTGAACTGAACTGGACTGATTTGAGCTGCCTGTTTTGGTAAGATGAGTGTTTTTTGTGTTTTTTTTCCCCTAGAGAGTGTCTTCCCTGGTTGTATCCCCTTGTGATTTCAGTGTCTGTGTCGGTACAGGTACAGGAGTAGGTTTGGTTGAGAGCAGGCCACTGGCTCACGGCTGTGTTTAGATGGTAGGAAAGAAGTGTCAGCAAACACTGATGAGAAATGTCCTTGGGGAGCGGTGACCTGGTGGTGATGCATCCGACTAAGAAGCGAGTGTCCACAGGTTCGAGTTCCGTATACAGGTCACGATTTACCTCTCCTCCCCTTCTCTCCACGACACGTCGAGTAGTGACCTGGGTGCTAGTGTTACGGATGACACGATCAAGCGATGTCCCGTGTGCAGTATGCACTTAGCGTACGTGAAAGAATCGATAACAACAAAAGGGTTGTCCCTAGCAAAATTATGTAGAAATATCTGCTTTGATGGTGAAACAAATACACGTTAAGACAGAAGAAAAAGCGGTGGCGCTACACTGTGGCGACGCATTCTCTCTCCCCCCCCCCCCCCCCGACCCTCCCGGTAAGAGCAGCCCCGAATTCGCACAGAGAAATCTGTTCTGACACAAAGACACACAACACAATACACTGCAGAACAAATAATCAGCGACTGATAATTTTTGAATAGTGGAAAGAGTTTTAATACCAGTTTTCAGGTGGATGACTGGCTGGGTTTTGTATCTTCCCCACGTGGATTTTACCTAGCTTTCTGTCTGCAATGTTTACGTTGGTCCGCATGATATCTATTAACACTGCAAATTTAACACTGATAGACTTCACGAAAAAAAAGAAAAGAAAAAAAAGTAAAAAAGGCAAAAAGAAAAAGAAAAAAAAGAACAAAAAACAAACATAAAAGAACAAAAAAGTAAAATAAAAAAAAGAACACAAAAAAGGAAAAAGAAAAAAAAAGAAAAAAAAAAAAAAAAGAAAAAAAAGAAAAAAGAGAGAAAAGAGTTAAACAGTTGTTTCCCTTCTGCTGACTTGATGGAAAAGTCTTCCGTCTTCCTGTCATTGTAACGTGCATTCTTTCTACGAAGGAAAAGGCAAGTTTACGAAAAGGTTAATGAAGGAGGTGTAAGTCACCAAAACGATAAATCAATCATTTCCCTCCACAGCTTTCAATGTTCAAAATTTACTGATTTATAACATCGATAACCCAATCGACGACTGCAGCGATTTGTACGATAGCATCTTTAGGCCAGGTCAGACGAAAACTGATAATTACACTTAAAAAAATTCCATGTGCTGGTATTAATTTTATGTTCACTCATCCAATAGAGTTTGGCGT
>NC_134897.1:28187174-28204674 GCF_041734735.1 Babylonia areolata | reverse complement strand
TTTAATAAAGAAGCCTCTTCTCTATAAGCAGTGGGCCCACGAATCAAGTCTTTTCGAACATTTGCTTGCGCCTGAACCCCCTTTGTGTGTTTTCGCAAGCAGAAGATCAAATATGAACGTTAAACATCCTGTAATCCATGTCAGCGTTCGGTGGGTTATGGAAACAAGAACATACCCAGCATGCACATCCCCGAAAACGGAGTATCTGCCTACATGTCACACAAACTATTCTTCAGCTTTCCCAACCTGTTTCACGCTTTCTTCTACTGACTATCACTATTGCAATGTACACATACGTTTGCTTTTAAAGAACATCGACAATCAATTCTCAGCCCCGTGAGTCAAAGCCAGAGTATGACTGTGAGTAAACGTTGTGTGTGTGTGTGTGTGTGTGTGTGTGTGTGTGTGTGCTTACCCGGTCGACAGCGGCCTTGGAGGAACGAGGACTACCGACCACTTTGATGTAAGAGCCTGAGGGACGGTTGCCGTGCACGATATGTTTAGCCTGGTTCATGTAGAACACTCTGAACCCCGCAGGGTAGGTGTAGCCAGGAGGGGGTGACGGTAGGGACCTCAGGAACTCCCTGTCCTGCAGGCTGTGGACATGGTGACAGAGAAAACAGATGGAGTTCTAGCTTGAAAGTGGCTTGCTGAAAATATCAAGATGCTTAAGAACACACACACACACACACACACACACACACACACACACATGCGTGCGCGTGACTAACCCCTCCCCTGCCACCTACACACACAGAGGCACTGGTGTGCTGTTGTTTAGATGTCAGGTAACTGGATAGAGCTCACAAGGACCCAACGCCTCAACCACACCACCCCTCACGGAGCAAGACCACAGCCTTGAGCAACAATAGGTTGTTAGACTCACCACAACGACAGAGCCCACTGGGAGAAGAGGTCAAAATCAAGTTCGAGGAATTCTTTTTTTTTTATGAGAAATTATGGGTGGTGACGTCATAAAAAATACATAAGATATTACGATAAGACACTAAAAAAAAAAAAGCAACAACAAAAAACCCATTCTACAACAACAACTAATACAAGTCCTCTATTGTATTGTATTGTATTGTGTTGTATTGTACTTCAGCAAAAGCAGATTTCCCTGCGGGGAGCTCGGGCTGCTCTCCCTTGGATGAGCGCGTCTCCAAGATCCGCTGCCACACTATTTTTTTTTTGTCTGCAAGCATGTTTGCTTAAATGAGCCTCTGTCGTCTCATCCGAAATACTTGTACGCAGACCACCGCTCTAATCCCTGTTGAAGCGAGAATCGAACCCATGGACAATCGCGTCCTAGTTGGGCGCTCTTCCACTTGACTACAGCTCCACCTTAAAAAGAAGACTAGGACGATGGTGGTGGTGGTGTTGCTGCTGCGACTACAACTAATGATGATGAGGGTGGTGGTGGTGATGGTGGTGAAGATACCTAAATAAAGATAAGGATGATGATGATTATGATGTGGATAATAATGATGGTGACGACGATGATGATGACGATAACTGATGATGGTGACAAAAACAGCTGCAGCAGCAACAGTAATAATAACAACATGCATGCACATATATTTATGCGCGCGCACACACACACACACAAATATATGTATACATAAAGAGAGAGAGGGAGAAAGAGACAGAGATGCGCATACCCAGAGTGGCCCCCCCCCCTCCACAGCTCTACCCCCCCTCCCCCCTCCCCCCAAATCAACAGGAGCTAAATTGCCCCAGCCCCTGAAGTCAACAGGCCTACGAAAGGAGGAGAAATGAGAAGGAAGGACCGTAACCGTGAAAACAGTTACACCTGCAGTAGTCTCCCTCACCCCTCACCTGATGGGAGCGTGGGGCTGGGGTCTGCTGAACGTGTGGCACACAGCAACACCTGTCATCACACGTGGAGTTTTAGCTGTCAGTCGTTTATTTTTTGAAACAGTAAACAACAAACACATGAACACGTGTTTATGTTTGAAAAATGCAAAAACAACAACAACAAACACACACACACACACACACACACACACACACACACACACACACATGGAGTGATGGCCTAGAGGTACGCGTCCGCCTAGGAAGCGAGAGAATCTGAGCGCGCTGGTTCGAATCACGGCTCAGCCGCCGATATTTTCTCCCCCTTCCACTAGACCTTGAGTGGTGGTCTGGAAGCATTCGGATGAGACGATAAACCGAAGTTCTGTGTGCAGCATGCACTTAGCGCACGTAAAAGAACCCACGGCAACAAAAGGGTTGTTCTTGGCAAAATCCACTTCGATAGAAAAACAAATAAAACTGCACGCAGGAAAAAATACAAAAAAGGGTGGTGCTGTAGTGTAGTGACGCGCTCTCCCTGGGGAGAGCAGCCCGAATTCCACACAGAGAAATCTGTTGTGATACACACACACACACACACACACACACACACACACACACACACACACACACACAAAGGGGGTGGGGGTTCGGGGTTTATCCCACCACACGTTCTATTTACCTGTGTATATTGATGAGCAAAAAGGGAGTGTTAAGGCTGTATCACACCGTTCGACTCATTCGAAATAGTCATTATCTGTAGGGGCATTCAACAAAATGGTAAACGAGACTAATGAAAACTTTACCGTACTGCATGGTGCTTGGTGAAATTTGATCATTCCCCTTAGAAAAAATAGGTGCAAGGGGAGGTCTGTTAGGTTTAGGGTTCTAATTAAAGAATGACAAATCCAGACCACAATGTTCGACAACTATAATAATGATATTATTAATAAGTTTATATATATGTAGCACTTAATCAAATGATTCTGTTTTAAACATTTTACAGTTACAATTGTAATAATATAATATCTATTATGTATGTATGTATGTATGTATGTATGTATGTATGTATGTATGTATATATCAAAGCATGCAGGATGGTCCAACTAAGTAAACATGACGAATTATGACAAGACATTGCATCAAAAATGCACACTACACTTTATGTCCAAAGTAAACACCCCATAACCCCATAACCATTCGAACATCCAAACCAATCACGTACATCACATCACCCAAACAATGCAAAACCAGCTACTACAACAACCCCAAGTCAGTTCTCCCTCCCTGTCTCCTTTCCACACAACACCCCAACAACATACACTGAAAACAGAAAACAAACACAAACACACGCTGTCGCAGGCGTCAGGAGGTCAATTTAAGGCAGTAAAAAGATATGAGTCTGAAGCATGATTTCGAAGGTGGAAATGGACAGGGAGTGTCTCACTTCATGTGGCAAGGAGTTCCACTGGATGGGGGCAGTGAATGGGAAGGATCTTTGATCGAAAGACTTAGTCATAACAGAGGAAATTTGGAGAATGTGACTGTCTGATGATGAACGTAGTTGTTTTGTTGGAATTTAAGTATTGAGGTGTAAGAAAGATAGGTGAAGAACCAGAGAAAGCGTGAAAGCAATACGTGGAGAGATTATATTCAATCCTGGCCTGTATCGGCAATCAGTGAAGTTGTTTCAAAAGAGGCCGGATATGGTCACTCTTAAGGCGTTTCAGTACAAGGTGGGCAGCTGAGTTTGGCACTTTCTGCAGTTTATGACGAATATACACTGCTGTGGAGAACCAGAAAGCAGATAGTTACAATCAATCATTTTTTTTTTAGATGACAAACGCACAAAAATTAATGAGAGGTTTGGTTGTATCAAGAGACAGGAAGTGACGAATGGAAGTAATGTGGTGGAGTTCTATGTATGCTGACTTAAAGAAACATGCCTGACCACGGACATATCACTAGAGAGAGTGACACCAAGATTTTTGCGTGATCTGGAAAGGGAATGTCGGCCTGACCTACATGGATAGAAGTGAGTGCGGTGTCTTGGAGAGATGATCTTTTAGACTTAGTTCAACGGTACATAAATTTTCTCGTCGTTCACCTTTAGTTTGTGCTCATCCAGGACTGTGGAGACAGGTATCATTATACATATATCTGTCCTTTCTTTGACGAATACCGAAGTAAAATATTGACCAAAAATTTCAACAGACGTCCAGTATTCTCAAAATCCCATATATTGTTGAATGTCAGTGCAAAACACCGTCTCACAACCGATAACTGTTCTTAGAGTGGCCATTTATTCTTTTTGATTTGGTAAATGTTGGTGTGGAGTGGTAACGTGCCCGCCTGGGAAGAGAATCTGAGCGCACGAGATGGAATCCCACACCCGACAGTATTTTCTCCCCCTCCGCTGGACCATGGGCTGTGGTCTGGATGCTAGTCATTCGGATGAGGCGATAAACCGAGGTCCCATGTGTAGTATGCACTTCAAGCATGGAGAGAACCCACGGCAACAAAAGGGTTGTCCCTGGCAAACTTCTTTAGAGAAACCCCTCTTTGATAGGAAGACAATTACATTTGCAGGCAGGAAAAGATGATCGCCCTTCATCGTAGCGACGCTCTCTCTCTATGAACAGCATCCCGAATATCACACATAAAAATCTGTTGTGACAAAGAAGTAATACAATACAATATTGTTACTCGTTCGGTTTTAACCGTGCATTCCTGTATGGCATTGCATCAATGGATTTTTTATATATTTTTTTTTGTGTGCAATAATAAAATGATAATTGTTTTGTGGAATCCATGCTTAATTAACCACTTATAATTATGTTTGTTGATGAAAATAGACATGTCTTTTTCGTATTTTACTTTTTCATGTACCCCCCTGTGAGTTAAAAAATAGTTTTATTCTTGTCGTTGTGTCGCTTGGTGTTTCTTTTTGTGATCAATATTTTCTTCGTTGTGTTTATGTTCTATGTACCCCCAGTTTCCAGGAAATGGGACAGATGGGGGATGGCATCAATGACGAATATCTGAATTAAATAGAAGTACAATCAAAGAAAAATATTTCATGGATTTTGTAAAAGAGAAGTCATTTATGTAACTTTTTGTTTTAATTGAGAGGCTATTCAGTAGCGAAAAGCTACTGTACTTATTTGATGTTTGGTATTCAACGCAGCAAATCTCAAGTTGATCTGCATTGTTTTTTGTTGTTGTTGTTTTTTTCTCTCTCCACCCCCTTCTTTCTGTTTTAATTACCCTGCACAGAATCAAACTAAAAAAACCCACCATATCATTAATAAACCAACAAAACAAAACAAAAACACAAAGTCCGGAAATCATGTTCAGAAACTGTTGAAAACTATGAAATGTAACTGTATTAGAAAATCATAAGCACTTATATATACAAATAGTCAATACATATTCTTGGCGTGTGGAGGAATGTAAACCCAAAATCAAGAAAATGCTTCTTGGAAGAAATCTAGAACAATAGGAAGTAAACGATGATGGGTGACAATTTACATGATTTTGGCCATCTCTTATCAAATTTATTAATTTCATAAACGTTCTTCTGTTTGAAGAAAAAGAAACACACACACACAATACAAACAACAACAAAACAACAAAAAACAACCCCAAACAACTAGAAAAACAACAACAACAAACACACACACACACACACACAAACACACACAAAACAACAACAACAACAACAAAACAACACCAAACAAAACACACACACACACACACACACACACAGACACACGCACACATACACACGCACGCACGCATGCACGCACAACCCCCCCCCCCCCCCCCGCCCCCCCCCCCTGCCCCAGAGATTTTTATGGCAATTATTTACTCGGAATGATATTGTCTCAAAAAGGGCTATAGCGCAGGCATCAACAGTACTACAAGGTACTGTAGAATGAAGAACTCAAGTCAGCAATTCATTCATGACACTTAGCTTTGGAATACTCGTTTCGAAGTAAACACTTTACATCTTTAAAAACATGGAGGTAAAGTCAAACCGCTTGACTTACCCAGAAAGGGCAGAACAACAGCAGTAAGCAGCATGACGGAGACTCCAAGGCACCGTGACTAATGCGCAGAGGTGTGATCAACACTCTACTGGCTTTCGCCCTTGAGGACAAGTTGATGAGTTCTGGGGTCTTGATGTTGTAAAGATTTCGTTGTTCGAAGGGGTGGAATCCTGGTTGTCTCTCTGGCTGATGCGTCCTTCCTCTGTTTATAACACCCTTCAGTCTTTCGTTTCCACCCCGCGCTCTTCCTGGGCGAATGGTGGCCTTACGTATAATCACGGTCCTCGACCGTCTGTCCTCTCACACGGAAGTTTGTGATTACTGAATCGATACTTTATAAGTTCATCACACACACACACACACACACACACACACACACACACACACACATCTGTCGTCACATTTGTTGGACTCAGCAATAATGCTTGTTATAAACATGGTTGTACAAACATGTTTTTTTCCGTTTCAGGACAAAACATCAGTAATCTTCATCCTTCATCCATGACATGGCCATTGTCAACAAAATGCATACTCTGCCGACCATTGGGTAGAGTAAGAAGCTGTTGACTTAGAAAGGAAAAGCACTACGACAGTACGAATCCAAACGTTACTGGCTACACAATGTTGGTTTTATCTATCATCAGACTGCATGCTACTTTTCGCTTTCAGACAGGACAAGCTGACTCCGGCGCGCACTAGTGCAGATCGAACCGGTGTAACAGTATAAAACTACCACCATCCCCTTCGGTAAGATGGGAATGAACTTGAACAATAGCAAAAGGCAATGTTGATTAATTATTTACGAGAAGAAGACCACTCTATCCTCTTGAACAGACTTAAAACTTCCTTTGGTATTCGTGACACTGCACTAGCATGGATCACGTCTTACCTGTCAGATCGTACACAGAAAGTGTGTGTAAATGGTAGATACTCTAGAGTGTCTGCCTTAAAATATGGTGTCCCACAGGGGTCCGTCCTAGGTCCTGTTCTTTTCGTGCTGTATGCGGCTCCTGTGTCGGATGTCATCAGTCATCATGCGATGTCGCATGAGAGCTTTGCTGATGACATACAACTTTATCAGTCTGCTTCCGTAGCTGAATTTCCGTCCTAGGTCCTGTTCTTTTCGTGCTATATGCGGCTCCTGTGTCAGATGTCATCAGTCATCACGCGATGTCGCATGAGAGCTTTGCTAATGACACACAACTTTATCAGTCGGCTTCCATAGCTGAATTTGATGCACTGGTGACTCAAAATACATGAGTGCATTGCTGGCCTAAAGGATTGGATGACTCTCAACAAGCTGCAACTAAATGATGATAAGACTGAATTTATGATAACCTGTCCAAAGAAGTTTCGTCAACATCCTTAATTTCCCGACTCTGTTCTGATCAATAGCAAACCTGTTTCACTTTCTCCTTCTGTTTGCAGTCTTGGTGTAATCCTAGACCAGTCTCTTTCCTTCCAACAGCACATTTCGGATATCTGTAAAGTTGCCTATTTGGATCTGCGTAGAATCAGCTCTATCCGCCACTATCTCTCAACCGATGCAACCAAGACACTTGTATGCTCTCTGGTTCTCTCACGATTGGATTACTGCAACTCTCTTTTGGCCGGCCTTCCCAAATATCTGTTAGACAGACTCCAACGAATTCAGAATAACGCTGCCAGACTCATTTGCAGAGCTTCTAAATTTGACCATGTTTCTCCTCGCCTTCAGTCTCTCCACTGGTTGCCTGTTTCTGATCGAATGGACTATAAGCTATCCACTCTGACCTTTTCTGCAGTCAACAGATCTGGCCCCAAGTATCTTTCTGAACTCCTCCATATCTATACCCCGTCTCGCCAGCTCCCTTCTTCCTCTGATACTCGACTTCTCAGGATACCTCACGTCAGAAGTAAGATCTATGGACACAGATCGTTTTCTTTCCAATCGCCAAAGACGTGGAACACGCTCCCTGATAACCTCCATCATTCTGATTCCCTCGCATCTTTTAAATCTCGTCTCAAAACTCACCTTTTCCCTCAGCAATAAGTTCAATTGTGGCAGGTCCACTTCCTTTGCGTTAACTGTGCTTGTGCCTGCCTATGTGTACATATGTGTTAGGGTAGCTGTTAGATACACATGTATGTTAAAATGAATGTATGCAGTGTGTGTGTGTGTGTGTGTGTGTGTGTGTGTGTGTGTGTGTGTGTGTGTGTGTGTGTGTGTGTGTGTGTAGTCACATTTTGGTGTGTGTATGTAACATTGATGTAATGTTTTATGTTAACAAAAGCGTTTTTGTAAAGCACCTAGAACAGATTTCTGGATAGTGTGCTATATAAGTATCCATTATTATTATTATTATTAAGAAGAAAAGTACAAGCACCCAATATGCTAGACAGCACAGTGGTAAAGAAAGCTGTTAACATCTGACACTTAACTTTAGGTTCCAGTTGATGAAGGTGATCATGAAATCTTAAATCGTTATTTACACAAACCCCAAACCAGTATACACAACACTTCACGATATGAATATGACATTTGAAAACAATCATGCTGCCGAGTGAATAAATAGCCCAGACTAATTGGTCAGCCATCAGTTTTAAAGAAATTGATGATGCCTGGGTCCTTAGCAAATCTTTGATTCTGAAAGGTATGGATGAATATACCTAAAAGCACATATTAAACCAATAAGAGATGAAAGTCAGTATGACTTAATAAGAGGATATTTGAAGCGGTAAAAAGGCCAACCCCACAAAAAAACAACAAAAAGAAAAAAAAAAAAAAAGAGAGAGAGAGAAGAAAACACACACACATAAATGTGTGGACCAGGAGTTTTACACCTCCCTTCCCCCTTCCTTTTGTGGTGGTCTGGGTGCTAGTCTTTCGGAGGAGACGATAAACTGTGGACCCAAATGCGGCATGAACTCACAGCAACAATAGGGTTGTACCTGACAAAATTCTGCAGAGAAATCCACTTTGACAGTTGTTTTCAACAAAAACAATCCTCAACAGCTTTCAAAAGTAACAGCAATAAAAGAGGAGAACGTTGTTTTTCTTGAAGCACACATTTGTAACTTGCAGAAAAAGTCTGGTAACGCCTCATGTACGAACACAGACTACTCAAGTTGTTTGTACACGTAAGAATTATCTTGCCGTTGACCTCAAGCAAAGACATACACAGACACACAGAAGGACACACACTGGCACACAGAGACAGACGGACACACACAGACATACACACACACACACAGACATAGACGCACACACACAGACGCACACAGACATACACACACGCGCACACACACGTACGCACGTGATATATCATATGTGTTCGGGCATTATCAATAAATTAGAAAAAAAAAGAAAAGCAAAAAGGTTAACTAGCTACAGAAAGATCTGTTTTCGTTGACCGTTTCTCCCCCCCCCCCCCTCCCTCCCTACCCACCCACCCACACACACACACTTCGACACACACACCTCCCAAATCAACATCTGCCCGTTACCAAAATACGCCCGCAGTTCTCTACTGTTTTTGTTTGTTTGTTTGTTTTGTTATCTTACAGATAGCGAACAGTCTCACTGTCTGAACTTCCTGCATGTTACGTACGACCCGGTCCATTGGCCAGTGTGTTTACACGTGTCTCGCGGAACCACCATAACGCGGTCTTCCTTTGTTGTAAGTTTTCTGAGTGGATCACTCTCAACCCCTCGGAAGAAAGGATCAAATCGCTGGGTCAACAGACTGCTGACGAACCGATGCCGAACTTGAAACTGGTGTATGGATGGATCTGAGCGGAAAACAAGCTCAGAACTGAAGGGTTAAGTCATAGACGAAACCAATTATTTTCCCCTTCGGTTACTTCACTAAACTGCTGATGAAACATTACCGCTTAACACGGATTTGTACCATGTGTGTGTTTTGAGTTAGTGACAAACTGACAGCTTAACAATTATTCAACCCCTTGACTAGTACGCTCGTCAGTGAAAGGCTGTCAGGATGTCAGTCACCACTCTATTTGGACTTCTTTCTCTTGGGATAGCATTACTTTGGTTCAGTAAAATCAGTATCGCCTTTTTAACTCAAGCCACTATGATCCCATATCACCAATTAAGGTTTCGCAGTCAAGGATATGATGAGGTGACGGAACCAACAGCTCGATCTTTGTCCCGGCTGGATACCTTCTCAATTGCACAACAGGGGTTGTTGTATGTGCGTTCTCTCTCTCTCTCTCTCTCTCTCTCTCTCTCTCTCTCTCTTCATTTATGTGTGTGCTACTTGTAATAGATGTAGATTAGCAAGGACAGATTGGAAGAATAGGCAATGCCTAAAATCTTAATCCTTGAATAAAAACGTTTTGAGTTCTGAGTTCTGAGTTCTCTCTCTCTCAGCGTCCGTCCGCGCGCGTGCGTGCGTTTGTGTGTGTGTGTGTGTGTGTGTGTGTGTGTGTGTGTGCGTCCGTGCGCGCGCGCGCGCGTGTGTGTGTAGTTGGCAGCCATATATCGACGAGACGAGAACTGCAGACCGCCGACAATGGCGAGACATATGCGCTTTACAATCCAGGGTTGAGATAGTGTCTGAGGCCGAGGGAAGAGACTCGGTGTATGCCCCCCAACAGGCCACCAGCTCAGCCGAGAGCGAAAGCCACTGGGTAGAGGCGTTGGCAACTTTAGCCATTCTGTACAGAGGCCCGAAAAACCAACCGTCGTATTTTATTGCACTGTATTGTATTGCACTTTGATCTTCTGCTTGCATATACACACGAAGGGGGTTCAGGCACTTGCAGATCTGCACATATGTTGACCTGGGAGATCGTAAAAATCTCCACCCTTTACCCACCAGGCGCCGTCACCGTGATTCGAACCCGGGACCCTCAGATTGACAGTCCAACGCTTTAACCACTCGGCTATTGCGCCCGTCGCCCGAACAACCAACCGTCGTATTGTATTGCATTGTATTGTGTTGTATTACTGTTTGTCATATTTGTTTCTGTCAAAGTCGGGATGCTCACCATACGGGAGAGTGCGTTGCTACAGTGCAGTGCCAGCGATTTTTTTTCTTTCTGCCTTCAAGCGTATCAGATTTTGTTTCCCTATACAAAGGACATTTTCTACAGAATTTTGCCAGGGATAATCCTTTAGTTCCCGTGGGTTCTTTAGCTGCGCTAGATGCAATGTTATACACGGGATCTCGGTTTATCGTCTCATCCGAATGACCAGCGTCCAGACCACCACCGCTTAGGTCGGTTGCATGAGGGGATCTTTGCAGCGCTTCCTTTGCTTAGAGCTGAGGATGTTCCAAAGTATATGGAGTTTACCGTGGAGTTAGAAACATTCTTAACGATAAGTAAGTTTAACGCTGCAAACGTTCGCTCATTCAACTGAACCACCCAAGGCATCCCAGTGCATGGAGGGGGGGGGGGGGGGGGGGAATGTTGGCTAGTGTGGGATTCGAACCCGTGTGCTCAGAGTCCGCTTCGATCCTTAGCGGACGTTTTACCACGAGGCTACCACTTCGATCCCAGTGTCCTTTGACCTCAGTTGCCGTGAACCACTCCCCGAGGTGTTGCCCCACAGCTGACTCGAGCGGGTCCGTGTGAGCATGGTCCCAGCTTGTGTCTTCGGTGGGTAAGGTGATGTTGCAACATATATATATATATATATATGTGTGTGTGTGTGTGTGTGTGTGTGTGTGTGTGTGTGTATCTACAGACACACACACATATATATATGCTTAATACGGTGCAGCTACGTACGTCTGTTCCCGATATATCAGCCTATCACAATTCGTGTGATCCCGGTTCATCTTTACCAAGTTCGCGCCAATGTATACCAACTCGATCAGTTGCTCTCTCTCCCTCTCTGTGTGTGCGTGCGTGCGTGTGCGTGCATGTCTGTATGTTTGTCAACATTTATTTGCTAATTTGTCAGTTTATTTATTATCATTATTGTCTTTTTATTTTATTTATCTGTTGTTTTTTTTCATTAAAAAAAAACTCCCCTGCATTTTATTCCATTTCATTATCTGTCTGCCTGTTTTTTTTTATGTTCTTCGTTATCAGTATTCATTTATTTATTTATTCAATGACCCGGGATGTGCCCATTTGATTGTATATGCAATTTTTCTTTTTCTTTTCTTTTTCTCCTCTTCTTCTTCTGCGTTCACTCGTATGCACACGAGTGGGCTTTTACGTGTATGACCGTTTTTACCCCGCCATGTAGGCAGCCATACTCCGTTTTCGGGGGTCTTTTTCTCCTCAAGACCTGACAAAGCGCATTGGGTCACGCTGCTGGTCAGGCATGTGCTTAGCAGATGTAGTGTAGCGTATATATACGCATATATGGATTTGTCCGAACGCAGTGACGCCTCCTTGAGTAACTGAACTGTATCTGAACTGAAGGGGGCATAGAGTTATATGGCATCATGCTCCAAAAACCGGGCAAATTGCTGAATGATTACATAATCATGCATTACGTTGAACATATGTGTGCATTAAAATTCTATCGAACTAAACTATCAGCTTGGCGTAACACACGGCACCGCCTCTTTAGAAGGGCGTCAGAAAGAAAACGGCTGTGACGTCACATCGACTGTGCACAATTAAGTCAACTTCCAGAATTCCACAGTTGCGGGAAAGACGGATGTCCTGTGATTCCAGGAGCATCGCATTCATCGTTTTCAAAAAGCTGCGACAGTCAAATCATTGTCTCTGCAACATGTACTTTCTTCAGGCACGACGGAGTTGGCGAACGCGCAGTTTCCACATCGGTACTCACAACTTTGATCTGTCTGTGCTGTACACGTTTCAGCACCTTGTTTTAACTCCTTCCGTGAATCTGGGTTAAAAATTATGTGAAACTTAAACCTTTTTTCTTTTCTTTTGGAAAGTCCTTGCACAGTATTTAAAAAAAAAAAAAATTTTTTTAACGAATTCCTTTCGATCTGGTTCGCTGGTCAGCCAAAAGCAAAAGTGAGTCTCCGAACTTGTGACGTCACAGCCTTTTCAAAATGGTCGCCTTCATGAATACTCCATGACTGTTGATCATTTGCATTGAAAAGTATTGGACATGCAATAACCATCCAAAATCTGTGCATGTTAGCCATGAACCCGAAACCAATTCGTGTCCCCTTTAAGTGATGTCAGTTCACTGAAACTCATCAGATCTTGTGGGTCTGATCTTGTGTGCAGGGGAAACAAATTTCTGTTTGTGGAGTGTGGGAGGAGGTCCTCAGTTGTGCGATACAGGAGGCTGAGTAATAGTTGCCTGCATCTCTCTTTGAGCTTAGTTCTTTCAGCTTGTTACTGCCACAACTTTGGCTTCTGGTCTTCTAATTCTTTGTATGAATCAGGCTGCTTTTTGGTATTGAGCACTTCAGATTTTTTTTCAATACTCTTTCTGTGGTGTGGGTCTCACACTGTAGCTAGAGTCATACCCTATGGGTCATGTTAAAAGCTCAGTCTGGTTGGTTCCTGGGTGGTCCTCGGAAGATAATCCTCTCTGCACTCCCGAAGTCACGTCTCTGAACTTGGACTGTGTTGCAGCACAAGGTTGCTCCGTGTTAGGAATTGTCCTGTCTGTGTGAGTCCATACACAAAGGAAAATAGATATCTTTACTTGAGGAGCAATGTTGTTGCTCTTGTTGTCGTTTTTGTTATTGTGTGAGAACACTAGTTGGGTTTTTACTGAAACATTTTATTCAATTCTACTGCAGGTTACAATACAGAGAGGTAGGTATATTTACACACAGAAAGTCAGGGTGGGAGTGCCGTGAGTGGTCACTGCATGCAAGGAGAGGAACAGACACACAGAGACATGGAGAGTGGTGCTGTCAGCGTGGGAAAGGATGGTTGTTTACATTCCTTGGCCTATGGTGCCAGGAATGTTTTCAGAGTTACTTTATTCCTTGTGCTGGCCAAACTCCACAGTTAACTACAAGACTAGATCACTACAGCGCACAGCTCCATTCCTCTTCCTGGTGAGTGTAGAGATAATGACATCCGAGTTCAGGAGACTGTGGGGTCAGCCATACACTTTTATCCACATTTTAATCTTCTTGCATTCTGTTAGGCATTTGAAACGGAAAGATAAAAACATTCATTTCTTACACAATAACCCTGGTCAGACTTACTGCGGCACTGACCACCATACGAATAATGTTGGATGCCTCATATTTATCTCTGTCATGTCCAAGCCATGCGTGTACTGATCTCTCACCCATGCCAGTAATTTTCCCAGGCCTCGTAAGCTAAGTGGCGCGTACCATGGACTTCTAAAGTCTCGATGGTCATGGCTGAGGTCGCGCAGACCACGTGCTCGTCTGCCAGTGTTTATATGGCGACACACGATTGGCTGAACTCACGTGGCCAAGATGGCTGACAGGAGTGGAGAGGTCTGTTCTTTTCGCTAAGTTGTAACGTAACGCTGCTAAGAATGCTTATACAACCAGGCCCCGGAGCTAAGGGTGAGGTAACCCCAACACAATCCCAAAATCACGAGGACAGACGTATGTGTTCAGATGGCATAATAGTTGGAGCTGGGTTTTGTTTCCTCTTCACATGGATTTCTTATGTTTCTAACATTTGCATTTCTCTGATTGAGGGACCATCACAGATGCTCTGGCAACCAGCTTTTCCCCATCTGTCCCTGTTCTCACTCAGGGCGTCGCTCAGCCTGGGGTGCTGTGCTCCCGTCTCTTTTTCTGTCTGCCTCTCCTTCTCCTTCCTTGCACTGTGCCTTGGGGTACTGTCTTGGCAAGCCCTGCTGCCTGTGAGACGTGCCTGAGCCACTTCAGTTTGCATCTCTTCACTGTGGTCAAGAGATTTCCATAGGACTGACTTCATACAGAGTGATGTTTCCCTTCTGACTTGCTGGATCTCGAGGCTTGACCAAGCGCGTTGGGTTACGCTGCTGGTCAGACTTCTGCTTAGCAGATGTGGTATAGCGTATATGGACTTGTCCGAACGCAGTGACGCCTCCTTGAGTAACTGAACAAATTGAACTGAACTAACTGGATGAAGGTCTTTGGGTTAAAAGACTTCTTTGAGTGAGAAGTTAAATTCATCCATACATTAATGAATCAAACAGTGTGGAAAAATTGCTTTGCAGCAAAT
Source organism: Babylonia areolata (assembly GCF_041734735.1). Classification (NCBI taxonomy): domain Eukaryota; kingdom Metazoa; phylum Mollusca; class Gastropoda; order Neogastropoda; family Buccinidae; genus Babylonia; species Babylonia areolata. The sequence continues at coordinate 28,189,711 of NC_134897.1, read as the reverse complement.
GACGAGCGCCTTTAAAGGACCATTATCTTCACCTCTTTTCAGGCGAGGACTCACGATGATCTATTTTTTCAATGTCGGTTGCTCATGCTGGAAGTGAAATCCATTCACTCATTCAGTGCAGTTTTGCATCAAGGTCTTCATTCGGCCAGGAAAGTTACAATGCCAACACCTTAAGAATTATTTTCCTTTTTTTTTTTTTTTTTTTTAAATAACCAAAATCATTGAAGCAGACACAAAATTATGTACAAAGAAATCAACGCTGCGACAAAAGATACGCTTCAAAGAAAAACATCATAGGAATTCTGTGAACAAACACTTAGATCCTTGAATTGTGGAGGTAAGACAAGACAAGACCAGACAAATAGTTTACTGAACTGGGCCACTTGCCCATGTCAAATGGAACAGTGGGGGAAGGAAAGAAAATCAGTGGAGGTCAAGCGGACACAGAGAGAGGCCTCTCAGGGGCAGACAGTGAGTCCACCGACGGCCTGGCCTTGGTTGTTGGTGTAGACATAGACCAGCAGGTAGTAGAGCTTGGAGTCCACCTGGTACAGGTGGTACCTCACCTCAGCCTCCGAGCGGCAGTAGTTGTTCTGGCCGTGGCACCTGGACATTGATCATGAAACGTTTGCTGTGTTCTGCTGGAAATATGAAATAATTCTGGAATGTTCCTTATGTTGTGTTTCGTTACGTTGTGTTGTGTTGTTGTTTCCTTACGTTGTGTTGTGTTGTGTTGTATTGCGTTGCGTTGCGTCGTCTTGTGTTGTGTTGTGCTGACGGCAAAAAGTTCATTTGACCATAACGTCTGAAAATGATTATGAAATATTCTTTGTGTCGTGTTGGGCAGCGTTGTGCTGTGTTGTACTTATTGTATTATATTCTAGTGTGGTGTAGTATAGTGTAGTGTACTGCACTGTCTTGTATTGTATTGTACTGTACTGTACCGTAGTTGCCACAACAAATTTCTCTGCGTGCAATTTTTGTTCAGAGTGTTTGCCAGGGAATACCTTCTTATTGCCCGTGGGTTCTTTTACGAGCGCAGTGCATGCATGCTGCACATGACACCTCACTTCAATGCTTTATCCGATAGACAAGCATTCAGTCCACAACCAAGGTCAAGTGAGAGGAGGAGGGGCTGGGGGTGGGGATTGGTGGTGGGGTAAAAACGCTCCGTCCCTGCTGGAATCCAACCCAGGACATTCACTTCCTCGACAGGCGGTCTACCACTATGTCACCGCTCCACCATGCTGATTGTCAGTAGTTTTTGTTTGGTTTTGTTTTGCTTTTAACGATAAACCAAAACTCGTTCCAAGACGTGGTGGTTGGACATGAGGAAAACGATGACTATCGCCATAGAAAAGTGTGCCAGTAAAGTATTCAGACCACAACAACCGTTAAAGTAAAGGACGGTAATCTAGACAACAATGATAGATTACTATAAAACGTCACCCTACCGTCTATATATAATAATCAGATATTGCCCAGATCGCCGTTCTGAGCATGCCATATGGAAAACGATGGCAAAAGTCTTCAAGGTCTGCGGTAAGAGCTGGTCTGAGGGTGACACATAGAAAAGGATATACAATTCTTTCATGAAGTACAGACTAATCTTGTTCGATCATTACACCTGGAATAACATCACTATAGTCAGCATATGATGTATGTTGCGTCATGCATGCGCACCCTGTCAAAACGTCAGATTCATTGTTCTATTCATAAGGGAATTATCATCAGTACAAAAAGATCCTCTTCAAGTTCCTTTTGGTGCTATTTCAATTTTTTTCCAAATGATCATTTTATTCAATATTCACATACAAAACCTATCAAACACAGACACATTATTAAATGGGCAATAAAAAAAAAAAAGAATAGATATTGCAGACATACTAGGGATACACATTAGCTGAAATTTAGAACGTGTCGGATAATTGTACGATACAAAAAGCAAACAATTATTCACCAAGCTAACGTACCGTCACATTCCACCCACTCTTCGACAACTTGCGGATTAATGACCAACAGGCCACAGGGAGTGAGAGAGAGAGAGAGAGGGGGGGGAGGGGCGGGGGAAGGGGGCGGCGGTCTTACTCGTTCATGCCCCCAGGGCTGGACTGCAAGTTGACCAGAAAGAAAGCACCAGTGGCCTCCGCGAAATATTCTGCCGAATTGGCCATGCCGTAAGCGCCCGCCCTCCACAGCGAGTTGGCCCGAGCGTGGTTGTACGCTTCTTCTTTCTGTACACACACACACACACACACACACACACACACACACACGGGGAGTTTCGATGATTGTATTCCACTGGAGCGTTCTGTTCCTTTTCTGAACTATACTGTTGTGTGTGTGTGCGTGTGTGTGTGTGTGTGTGTGTGTGTGTGTGTGTGTGTGTGTGTGTGTGTACATCATTTATATGTACACATACATAATCATATATGTATACATATGTATGTGTATATCTACACATATCTATCAATCTATCTATATTTGGGCCTCTGTATCTGTGCATGTGTGTGTGTGTGTGCGTCAGTGTGTGCGTG
>NC_134897.1:28099674-28182174 GCF_041734735.1 Babylonia areolata | reverse complement strand
AAACAAAAACGGTAATAATGCAACACCACGAACGTGAACTGATCAAAACATACACATTTAAATTATTCACTTTGAAAGAGGGGTGCACTCACCTTGAAATCTCACATTCGATCTGGTTGATTTCTTGTTGATCAATTGTCAATTGGATTTCTTTCGTGAAGTCTTTATTTATTGATTTCTTTCTTTCAATATTTTTTTCTTTTCTTTCTTTCGTTTCTGTCCATCTTTTTTCCCCCTCCTTTTCTTTCCTCCTTTCTGACACTCGTTCTTTCATTCACTCTTTCATTCTTTTTAGGTAATCCTGTAATGATGAGCGTGCCAAAACCCCTGGACTTACCCAGAAGGGACAGAGCAACAGCAGTGAGCAGCATGATGGAGACCCCAAGACACCGTGACTGGTTTGTCTCTCCCCCCCCCCTGAATATATTTATACCTCCTGAATTCTTTCTTATCTTTCTTATCTCACATTCATGCCGGGCGTTGTCCACCGTCATCGCCCCTGGTAGTTCTTTTTGATGAGCTGTCGTCCGGAAGTCAAAACACAGGTTAAGGAGAGCAACGAGACCAAATGAGATGTGTTGGCTGGACAGCTGTGGGGTTATCGTTACACACCCTCATGACCAATGGGTGTCGTCACATTGTTGAGTCTCCACGAAACGGCTGATAAGAGCATTGGTAAGGGGCTATAAATTGTGGCTTAAATTGTATTTTCGTCAGTTTAAACAACTCCAACCGAACAAACCTGACCTTAAGGGTGTAAACGCCAATAGGTCGTTAAACTCCAATAGGTAGGTAGGTATTTTCGCCAGTGTCACTGGCAGTTGAAGTGAAGATGAACCGATATCTATAATTTTAAAAAAAGGGCTGTGTTTGCTCTCTGTTTATCGTCCACACCCGCCCCCTTTTCCCACCTCTTTTTCTTCCATCGTCGGACTAGGCTCCTAGAGTTTGTGATGATTATTTATTTCTCCGCACTCTGCTTTCAACCATAGACACCTGATACAATCCTGTCCAGTAAGATCAGTGCTTTTTTTTTCTTGGTGTCAGAGATAAGGTCAGCTGACATAGGAAAATGTTATTGATCAGTTCGAATTGACCAGGTGTGAGCGTTTCACATTAATTGTCTTTGTCTAGAGGTGACAGTATCTATGGCAGGAGATATATGAACGTGTGTTTGGATAGTGTGTCTGTTATTGGATGTCTCAGATCGAATGCAAATTTGCTTCCTTGATCTGATTCCTCATTTGCCGTTTTGAGTAACTTGATTACTGACTTCCGGTACGTTTTGCTCAGACGGTCAGAACAGTGAGGATTTGTGAAAGGGCTATATACCCAAAAGACACTGAAATATATTATATGACATGCGCAGCTAATTAAAATATCGTATCCATTTGTACTGTATTTACATTGGTTCTGATGTCGCTGCCATGCGCGAACACTGATGCGTACAGTATGTAGTTTACGGCAGCAGTGTGTATTTGTATTTCTTTTTATCACAACAGATTTCTCTGTGTGAAATTCGGGCTGCTCTCCCCACAGTCGGAGAGCGCGTCGCTACACTACAGCGCCACCCATTTTTTTGTATTTTTTCCTGCATGCAGTTGTATTTGTTTTTCCTATCGATGTGGATTTTTCTACAGAATTTTGTCAGGAACAACCCTTTTGTTGCCGTGGGTTCTTTTACGTGCGCTAAGTGCATGCTGCACACGGGACCTCGGTTTATCGTCTCATCCGAATGACTAGCGTCCAGACCACCACTCAAGGTCTAGTGGAGGGGGAGAAAATATCGGCGGCTGAACCGTGATTCGAACCAGCGCGCTCAGATTCTCTCGCTTCCTAGGCGGACGCGTTACCTCTAGGCCATCACTGTGTGTGTGTGTGTGTGTGTGTGTGTGTGTGTGTGTGTGTGTGTGTGTGTGTGTGTGTGTGTGTGTGTGTGTGTGTGTGTGTGTTGGGATAGGGTGGTGGTGGGGGTGTATGTCTGTGTTGTGGATGGATCAGTCACCAAAGACCAATCCGGCAGAGGTTTCACTGAAAAGCAAAACGAAAACAACAACAAATTATTGGGGAACGGAGAATGCCGGTTACAAAGTCGCCAACCTCCAACCTGACAATCGAATCTGAAGCTGTGACACATGCTCTCCAGTGGCTGTCATCTATTTATTCGCCTGGAAATCAACATGCCATGACTTTCTGACTTACTCAGTGACCCCACCCCCCACGCCCCAAAAAAAGAAAAAAAAGAAAAAAAAAGAAAGAAAGAAAGTGGAATGGGCAGGCCAGAGTACCTCAAAAACCAGGTGCAAGGCCACCAAACCATTGATCACCTCACATAAAGGAAGACAGGGCCCGAGAGGCAGTGGCCGTAAGTCTAGCATGAAAGGTAGAGCACGATCTTTTAAAATGAAGGGAATACTGGCATCATTTCCAAACCAACACTGATTGTCACGTGAAGATTTCTTCCCGGCGTCAGAACGGATAAGTCTTTCCGGGTTTTCCCAAATAGTCTGAGCAACACTGACGCAGGACGCCACATTCATGGCATCAGAGATCTTTTCCCATATTTCTTGCGGCAAATCGGTCACGCCGGTTGCAGCGCGCGCGCGCGTGCGTTATGTGTGTGTGTGTGTGTCACAGTGTGTGTGTGTGTGTGTGTGTGTGTGTGTGTGTTTTCTCTGTCGTCCCCAAACTCTCATAACTGAGTCATGTCACATCAGTTGTAAAGCAATTATTTTAATCGGCGAACACACACACACACACACACACACTGAGACAAACATACACACAAACAACAACAACAACAAACCCCACTAGTTCGATTCTGTTGCCCACCACGGACGTATATAGGACTATCTATTATCAGTTCGTGCAGTGCAGTGCATATGCAGAAATGAAAATACTACATTTTTCTGAAGTGTGTTATTTGGTATGACATCGAAATCATTATGGCTAACGGAGGTGTGTGAACACTGAAATCCCCGGATGGGAGGTTTCGTTATTTGTATATAAAACATTGCAAAAATAAATAGAATGCTCTGGAAACTTAATATCTTGTTGTTAGAAAGCCTAGACTTCAAGCATATTTTTATATTGATACCTACCGGAATATTTATATCCAACTGACATCCGAGAAAAGATTCTATTGCATTTATTTATTTATTTTCGTCGTCGTAAACACACTCCCTCGACTGGAAATTAATTTACCCAGCATTCCAGTCACTGACTATTGAACATGGCGGAGTGTGCAGAAGGTTCACGGTCTGACAAGATGACCATTACGGTCAAAACACCGAAAGAAAAACATGAAATTGAAATTGGTGTTAACGCTAGTGTCAAAGAGGTAAAAGTGATTTTAAGTTGTTTACATTTTCGGGATGAGGGCTACAAATATGTAATGATTTGTTAAAGTTCCGACGGGAACCTGTCAATTATGCCGGTGATGGCGTCATGAATCTTTTTGTGTTTCGATGGATTTACCATGTTTTAAATCTGCTCGGTGCTGAAGAAATAGTGTTGCTCTAATGGTAATCGTTAGTGAATTTGTTTCATTATGACTACTGACAGAGTATTCCATGTCTAGTGGTGTGCCAGTTTCTGAGATTGGGGTTAGTTTCTCCCGTAGCTGTTCAATAAAGGCTGAGGTTTGATCCTCAGTGTTCCTCACGCACCTAAACTTTTTTACGGTGAGTATGACCCTCTGTCTCATTTTATGGGAGATCATTTCACAGATTTTGAGGGTCAAAGTCTAAATCATCTCATGTGTCAGTTTGTTGCTTTTGATTGTTCCCTCAGACATCACACACACACACACACACACACACACACACACACACACAGAGTGACACACACACACACACCCACCCACACTCACACACACACTGGTCAAACTGAAATCCAGTGTAAAGGTACTTTACTTTTTACCATAAAAATACCCTTATTTTTTCAGTGACTGCAGTCACAACAATGTCTCATTGCCATCACCATAGAATGACTGCTTGCATGGTCTGGGGTTTATTCTCACAAACAAAACTTGAACTAGTTAAAACAAATGTAAAAAGGTGTTTGACAGAGAGTGTGGTTGTTCAATTCTAACAGAAGAGAGAGAGGGAGAACAGACAAGGGGGATATAGGATCAACTAATGATGCACTCACTCACTCTCTCCTCACATCAATAGCAGGGCCACATGGAGTGGTTTTTATAGAGTGTTTACTTTACAATAGAGCACACACACTAAGCAGTTCACCCTACTTAGCAAAAGCATCACCTATAAGCAGCACACAGCCCAACAAGGATTTCCTTGCTCCTCACATCACTGATCAGTCAGTCAGCCTGTGTCAGTCAGTTCTTCTGGGAGACAGCTAAGAACTGAGTGTGCTGACTGGTTTTATCCCTTCCCACAACATACTATGCAAGCTACAAAACTCACTCCCCCAACTAGCTGAACTGAAATAACCAATCTTTGCTTGTCCTAATGACGCTAAGTGAATGACTGACAGATTCACTGTTTGATCCCAATTCATCCAATTCAACAGATTGATCTGATTCGCTCACTTCAACCCACTTGTCTGTACACATTCTGTGATGACAGGTTCACCCGTTTACGTCATAAAGAGATTGGGGAGACAGGACAATACAACTCTGGGCCTGTTAGCCGGCTTGATCAAAGTTCGCATTAGTATAAATTCTCCCTAGCTTACGTTCCGAAGTCCCGCCATCTACCTCAGCCATGTTTGTGAACGGGGAGAAGGGGAACGACTTGAAAGACAGGCCGCCACATGGGATATTCCGACATGCCGTGCTCGTCCGTTTCGAACACAGGGGATTGTGGCAGACGTCACATAACTGCACGCGTTTCAACGACTGGGACAGGTGACGCGGTGTTGCGGACCAAAGGCACCGACTAGGGAGTGGGGTGAGGAGGTGGAGGGGTGGAAGGGGGGAGGATGGCGTGGTGTCGGCACAACCTCAAAGACTGGACTTGGGATGGAGCGGGAAGGGAGATAAGAAGGAGGGGGGGGGGGAGGGGACAGAGTGTGGGTGGTGGGGGTGACACTGCTGGCACACTATAACACAAACAAACAAAAAAAGACAAGAACTTGAAGAAGAAGGAACCCCCCCCCCCCCCCCAAAAAAAAAAAAAAACAAAAACAAAAAAAAACAACAGCGACAACAACAAAAACTTGTCAGAGTTGTCTGAAGTTCCAGTTCACATGAAACTAAAAATAAACAAAACTCAAATTAACCATGCTGTCAGGCATCATTCATCAGACAGAAAAAATCCAAATTGATATGATCAATTTAATTCTGAATTTCATTTATTCATTCCCCTCAAACCAGTCTCATGTGCTTTTTCTATTGATAGAATTTCTCATTTCATGCTCTAGCAAGTGCATTGGCAACATTTTCAGCATTTGTATGGGATGGTTGACCATTGAGTGAACATGTTCTGTAGCAGTGGACTGGGTAAACGTATCCTTCTCCAGTAAGGGAAGTTACTTTGCTGTCCAGGCTTGTCTTCTGTAAGGGTGATCTGCCAGTACTTTATGGTTTAGAAGCAGTCATTTTGTTTTTGATTTTTGTTTTCAGAGAAAAAGTATGTGTCATTATGATGCACATAGTGAAAGTATTGAGTGTCAAAATTGAAATCTGTCTGTCATTTATGCACATATGTGCGGATTCTGGAACACTGTGTCTCAAATTATTAGTCAAAAGCACAGGGACCAGTTAAAATACCTCCAAGTCCAAGGGTATAAAAAGAGCTAGCAAGAGAATTGTTATACTCACTGACATTACAGCACAATAGGTCACAGAATCTGGAGTAGTTCCGAAAGATTGGGAAAAAGCTGATGTCACAGCAATTTTTAACTTAAAAGACTACCAACATTGTTGATATCAGTGCAACTTTGATCAGTGTTATCTTGAAAGAAATGGTGTTAATTTTTCTTTCCATTTCCAAAGCCAAAAAACAAGGCTAGAAGTAGAACACAGTAGAAGTAGAACTGTAGAAGACTAAAATGTGGATAAAAATGGCTGACCCCATGTTCAGCTCAGTCCTTGTCATTTTCACTTTACTTTGCAGGCAGAGGTGGAGCTCAGTGCATTGACCAGTCTGAGTGGAGAACTCTATTCATAAATATGGATTTCATGCAGGACTGTTAAAAGCCTTGTAATGTAGTTATTTTTTTTTTTTTGCATTGCAGTTAAAGGAACAAGTGGCCAAGCAGTTTGGATCTCCAATAGAACAACTGTGTCTGATCTTTGCTGGCAAGATCCTGAAGGACCCAGACACTTTGGAGCAGCATGGCATTAAAAATGGACTGACTGTTCACCTTGTCATCAAAACTACCAGCAGGGTAAAACTAAAAACTATGCCTTTTGTGAGTTTGTCACATGTATAGTAATGTGGTAAGGGTGTGTGTGTGTGTGTGTGTGTGTGTGTGTGTGTGTGTGTGTGTGTATACCTGTGTGCTTGTGTGGGAAGGGGCCATGCATGTATTTGCAAATGTGCAGGCATTGATGCCTTTTAAAAGAACGAAACGTGTGGATTAGTGCTCACCAAGTAAAAAATAGGAGTATATGAACTGTATTCATTTTAAAAGTGTTTCCCATTTTAGTTCTTACTGAGTATAAATGCTATTCATAAGCAGTAATATTCTTACAGTTCATTTCTTGACTCAGAAAATGAAAATGTTTATTGATTGTTATTTGTTAGTATCTTGAGTGATTTTCCATTATGATTATGACAGTATAACAAAATTGTCCATTATGATTATGACAGTATAACAAAGTGCTTCATTGAAGTTTGAACTTGTGTTTTCAGCCAGCTGAACCTGCAGTATCGACTCCCATAGTAAGTAGTTCTTAACATTACAATTTCCATGGATTTCTTTTTTTTTTTCTCTCTTTTTTTGTCAAAACATACTCCATCATTCTTTAGATTATCTGACTTTGTTTGACTGTCGTTGGTATAACAAATGAAAATATCAGTTATTTTTCACTGCAGATTTTCTACTAATCGTAATAATCTGAGGCTGAATTTTTATTTAAAGTTGATGTTTACACTACAGCTGCACAATGAATTTATATTTAAAGTTGATGTTTACACTACAGCTGCACATGAATTTCTGTTTTAAGCTGATATTTATAGTACAGCTGCACATTGAATTTCTATTTTAAGTTGATGTTTACACTACAGCTGCACAACTTGTCATTTGACATGTTTAGAAGTTGTCAGCAGTCTGCAATTAACTTATTAAGCATGGAAAGTCTAACAACAACAACAAAAACAACAACAAAAAACCACCTGACAATTAAGAATGTAATAACTACCCTTTGAAATTCTTTTTACAGAAGGGGAAAACTGGTCTTTTGCTGGAAAAAGAAAACTAGTTCAGAAGTCTTCGAAAGGAACTTTTTTGGAAGAAGTGTAAATTGGAAAGGGGGTCAAGCGGATTAAGCATTAAAATAACATTGAAAGAGAAGCATGCTGTGCCGATTATGATTATTGAATTTCAAAAGAAGCACACTGATTATAATTATGAATTAAATTTCTTCTCTCAGCAGTCAACAGGACCAGTTCAGCCAGATGTGTCTCAGACACCATTTGGACTAGGCAGCATTGGTGGCTTGCCTGGCATCAGTGGTTTGGGAATGGGCTCTGCAAACTTCATGGACATGCAGCAACGTATGCAGAGAGAGGTGAGCGATGGTACCAAGTGAATTTTCTCTGTCGCGGCTAACACAACTGTTACTGTTACAAAGACTCCCCATGCAAACAAGTATGCACTGCCCTCTTACATTTACTTTGGTTTCTGCATCAGTTTGACATAGTACAGTATATGACACACACATGTACGTATATTGGGTTTGTGGTGCAGGACATGAGTTGGTTTTGAAAGGGCTTGGATTTAGGTACAAGAAATAGAACAATGTATTGGAACTGTTTAATGTTTTTTTTTTTCTCCTTTGATAGAATTGTTTTCAGCTTCCATAATGCATATTTATAATTAATACTATGTGGCATCTTTTGCTGTTCATGGCACTACGTATTAGATTAGCCACTATCTTTACATTTTCAGCACAGAGTCAGATCCTGATTAAAAAAGAAAAGTTTTCTGCTGAAAGTACAGATGGTATTATTAGGTACCGGCATTCAAAATTTTAAAATAGAAAAAAAGATTTGTGATACATTCTATAAAAAACTACTTTAAAAAATAGACAAAACACAAAAAGAATGAAGTCTCTACCTTTCTTAGTTTCTGAGATATGGCCGTTTTAAGATAACATGTCATGACGAACTTCGTAAATTTAGATTTTTCTCAAGTTCAGTGATACCTGAACAGCATAATCATTACCACAGCAGCCCCATTTTATTACTGTTCAAGAGTGCATAACATATAAAACAAATAAAAAGAAAACACAAATCTATTACACAGAAAGGTTCTATTTTACAGAGCCTCAGATTTGACAAAAATGCCCGTTTCATATGTCCAAAGTAACCTGATAAGGCATTTTTGGAGGACAGCCACACAAAAACTATACATTGGAAACTGCTGAAATCTATGATTTGGACACAATACAACATAGTGATTATGCTTTTCTGTACAGTTAACTTGATTTACAAATGAATAATTGGCCTTTAAAAATGGGCTTTCCCTTAATTTGTGTGATGGAAAAAGTGACGTCACAAGCTGTCGAACTTAAAACAGCTCTAACTCAAAAACTACTTGATGGATTTGCTTCAAATTTTGCATGAGTGTTAAGAATGTTACAAGAAACAATTCTATTCAAAACAATAATATCAAACATCAAACCGGCAATTTTGGTTTATCCATATGATGAAAATGAACATGTCTTGAGGTACAAAAAATCTTAAATCAGTGAATAAAAAAAAAAGTCTAACATATTTCTTTTAATCTTAACAACTTGTCAGTACATGTACTACTTTATGTTTGTAGACTGTTTCCATAACATGAAAAAATGAAACAGAACAGAAAAAAAAGGGTTTGGTGGTGTGGGAGGGAGGTTGGTGGCATTGTCACTGACTGACAAGTATGTCTTCCTCAGTTTGTCATGTTCAGGAACAGACCACACTCTGCCATTCTGCATTGTAACTTCAAAACCAGAAGAAAATACAAACATTGCAGAAATTTCCCATCTTCTGGCTTATGTGGCCACACATATGTGTTGTTGGCAACTGTACATTTGTGTGGAAAGTTCACCTTAGCCTGGTCTGGTCAAAAAATTTCAGACACTTCCGACATGAAAATCATTGTCATTGAAGACAGCAATATTTTCTCCAATCCTGGTGAAAACAAAATCCTTAAAAGTGTTTTCCTCATCAGCTGTGTCGCTGGATTCTGAAGACAGGTCATGGTCTGTATCAACATCCATTGGCTCTGAAAAAAAAAAATCATTTGATCTGATACAGATGGTTTGCAAGTTCACAAAACACAATGCAGGCTAAATCACTATATGTTTAAATATTGGTTTATGATATGATGTACCCAAAGATGGTTCAGTGTGTGCTGCCCGGAATGCATGCATGTACACATATACTGAATGCATCTGCAAGTGCATCATTTCATTGATTCATGTTGTGCGTATGTGTGTGTGCGTGTGTGTGTGTGTGTGCATAATTATAAGCTTTGCATTGTTTGTACTTTTTGTTTTTTTTCTCATGTAGCTTTGGTATTTGCATATAAGAATAGGTTTATATCATATTGCTGCAGACCATATAAGAAAAAAAAAAGAGTGAAACCTGTCAAGGCTATTCTCTATGGACAGTTACATTAATATTTGCAATTGTCACTAAAACTGGGATTTTTCCCTCCTATTAATGAAAGCTAGTTTCTATTACTTACTTATTTATTATTTAACATTTGTTACATGTGTTAATATTTGTTATCAAAAGGTATTGCATTAATTCAGCAGTGCTGTGAAACCTGCATGTACAGCAAAGACACTGGGTATAAAATGCTGTGCACAATATTCATCATTCTGTCCCTCAGTGTTAGCACACACAGAGCGGATGTGTTGCTGCATGAGTGCATGCACACTTCATGTGTGTGTGTGTGTGTGTGTCTCTCTCTCTCTGTCTGTATTTTTGTGTGTGTGTGCGTGTGTGTGTGTGTGTGTATGCGTGTGTGTGCATGCTGAAACTATGAGAGAGGAAGGAGAGAGTGTGTATTGACAAATGTAAACAAAGAGCTTGATGATGTGAAACAGTTATGTACAATGGCCTTTGATCCCACCTCTCCATGCTCAGATTGTGATATAGATAATTATATTCCATTAATGTTGGTATTTATTTCTGAACTAAGTTAACAATAAGTAATAACAAACCAATCTCAATAATTATGCTAACCTAGTTAATTTCTAGGTCACGAGAGGCCTATGAGGTGGTTGTTTCCGGTTTATGTCATGAACAATTGTCTTGATTTAAATCAGCGATCCTCTCTTTTAGAATCCTAAAAGGATCATAAAAATGTAATAAAATGCAAAATAATGCATTTCCTTTTCATTACACGAGTTTTCATACAATATTTCAGTCTAGAATAAAATAGCACTAACGCGAAACACAACTGGTGGAAACGTGTCGATCACTTCGTCAAGCGGTCAAAGCTTACTCCATTTATCACGAAATTGGAACGATCCTATGGATTAATAAGCCCTAAAACCTACGTGGATCAATTTAACATGAATCGATTTGTAAAATTTGTAATACTTACCTAGGTGGTTTTTTTATCTGGATGACGAAAACGCTTGAAATGTTAGCGTCATCGCTTGTCGATTTCATAGGAGCCGCGGCCGCCGAGTCGAGTCAGTGTGTGAATGTGTGTCACGGTTGCAAGCGTGCTTTTCATTGGCTGCGCTATGTTTGAGTGCGTATGAATACCTTGACCTTTGGTACCATTCGAATCAGTGAAAAATAAGCTTTCTATCGCTATGATGTACCAATGGTGTTTATAGCTTTACATCGCGAAAAAAATCCTTCAAATGTGTCCTTTTAACCGGATCGGTGTGCTGGCTCTTTGTTATGAAGTAAATTAATAATATAACTGATGGTGGAACTTGTTTAGGCTTCGACCTTGCGGTTTGACCTTATTTGAATATTGGGGATGGAAAATTCCGCAACCTATAAACAAATCAAAACAACCGACCCTCGGACAACACGAATGTCCGCCATGGCGGAAGCGCGACACGGGATCAGTTTCGCTGATTACGGTAGGCAGTTCTCGGAACGAATACACACTCGCACTCGCACACAAGTAAATAAACGAACAATGGATTGAAAGATTAATGGTTTGTCTTTATTTCCATTATGTTTTAAACAAGATTTATACACAATTTCACACAAAAATCATCAAGTGAAAAGTGACAAATTTCGGCCTGCTGCCGGCTTTCCCGCAGCCTTTGTTAGTGGGTGCCGGTACCTAGTATTATTGTCCCCATCCATCTCATCACACCATCTTTTCACAAATAAACAGTCATTCATGGCTGATTATGCTTCCACTAGTTCCAGTAACGCTCCTCTTCTGTTGCACTGGACCTATGTTGAGTAGTAAAGTAATACAGAAAAAAAGAAAAAAAAAACCCAAACCCCCCCAAAAAAACCCAGTATGTTTATGATAATAATTTGATTCAGTTGTGCTGTATAATGTAAAAACTGATTTGTAAAATGTGCATTTAAACAATAGATGAAATACAAGCATAACCTGGTGCAGACAGCCAGCCAAAAACTTGAGCACTAATATATGTTCATGCAATAATCAAAGACTACACAACTCTCTTCGTACACATCATACATCGAGCGGACCGGGCAAGACGGGTTGACTTTTCACTGTTAGCTGCACGAAATTTGGCCAAGCAGAGCAAACCGATAGGCCTAGTTTGCATCAGTCTGACATGGTACTGTATCACCAAACATGGAGTATAATACAAACTCCTCCTACTACACAACTCTCTTCGTACACATCATACATCACAATAACTTGATAATGCACATGGTTATGTATATTATATCACATAATACTTAAATCCAATATCACTATACTTAAAACCCATATTACAATACTTAAAACTACTCCCATTATCATCACAAAACATATAAACTTAATCACAATACTGAAAACCGACATTCAACTCTTAAAGTGAGTCATACATCACAAGACACTAAAAATGTACATTTTAAAGAACAACATCTAAAAGCAGTGTCACCCCTCCCCATCCCCACATACATGATGCTGAATGACAGAGTGCAGTTTGAAATTTACCGTAATTTTTGGCCTGTAAGGCACTTTTTTTTCCCCTTTTACTCAGATCTGATCTCTGTGTCTTATAGGCTGTATGAGTCCTATCTGTGTCTGAAAAATAAATCCTGACCACTGCCAGGGGCCACCTGATACATCAAATACGACAGCGTTGTTGATCACAGTAAACGCCAGTGTTCATGCTGAATAGCACTACTCCAGTCTTACCACTGTTCAATTTGACATGGTTCATGTTCACAATCAATGAAATTGAAATTAAATTGCATGCTACACCAAAATTCAACTGAACGTGATTGCGGTTTGCTGCTTTGCCATGTAAAAAGAGCAGTGTCTGAGTTGCGGATGAATTTGTGATGCAAAATTACAGAAATCCAAAGTGAACTGATCGTTTTTTTATTTTTTATTATTTTTAAAAAAAAGTAGAACACAGAGCGAAATGGTGGATGGGACTGAAAGCAGGGTTAGCAGACTGGATTCTGATTGAACAAGTAAAGTTAACTCACTCCGGACAAATAGTTTTTTCCCTTGCTTTTCCCTACAGATGACCCACTTGTTAGGGTAAGGAAAAAAAATCACAAAAAATACAAAACATAAAGTAACTGAATGAAACTCACTGTACTTGACCCACTGACCCCTCTCCTCATGTCATGTGTACACCCACCACCCTCCCTCTTCACTGCCCTCAGAAGCTGAGTCACTGTCAGTACCTTGTTGCTGGTAGCTTTCTTCACTGCAGATACTTTATTCAATATCTTCATCATCCTTGTTGATGTTGAAAACTTCAGTTTGGAGCATTTCAACCACTTCAGCAGCAGTAAAAAAAAAAAAGCTGCTGTCGTGATCTAGTTTGCTCCAAAAATTTCCACTTGTATCGCCTGCAACGCCATTTTCGATATGTATGCAGATTAGCTTGTCATGTGGGGTGATCAAGTCAAACGGTTGCTGGCGAGTGTGTTGTTACGGAATCTCACAAAGAAACTTTCCATTCAACCCTTGACATGTTCGCAATGCCTGGTGTAGCTGCGATTGTTATGCTACCCCGTGAGGAAAATGTGGAAAAATTTTTAATTGTTGAAACCGGTACAGCGTTCTGTCGTCCGAAACCGCGCCTTACGTCAGGAACACTATAGCGTTCCATTGTCCAGAGTGAGTTAATTAACTGGGGTTTTACAACAGTGTAGTACTGTACATCCAACTGAAGGTTATAAATTTAAAAAAAAGAAGAAGAAAAAAGTGTTTAAAAAAAAAGAAAAGAAAAAGAAAGAAAGCAGCTGATAACAGAGCAGACAAATGGAGAAGTAGAGACGAGTCAACAAGCAGACGAAAACAAGATGGATTCCAATCCAGTTTTCTGAAGATGATGTCACTAATTGGGGAAAACAACATCCACCGCTAGCAGAGCCATAATCAGATAATGGAGAACTTTCACTTTACGGCAGATGCAGCTTATCGGATATGTGCGCCTTTTAAAAGTTCAAAATAACTTTTTTCTTTGAATTCAGGGGGTGTGCCAAAATGCAGTTCAACACCATGCAGGCTGAAAATTATGGTACATGGAGAAATCAGTACTCACAAGAAAAGCCATATCACAGAACTGAGCAGGAATAGGTCAAGTAGAAATAGTTAATATAATAATTTTTTTTTTTTTTAAAGGTTCTGGTTGAATTGGTAGTTTATTTTTGGTTGATATGAAAATGAACATGTTGCTGGAAGTGTTGAAAAAAATTGAAAGAAAGAAAACATGGGATGTTGGCGCTATTGTGCAGTTAATGGGCAACCCGGACATGCTACGACAAATGATGGAGAATCCCTTCGTGCAGCAGATGATGTCCAACCCTGACATCATGAGGCAGCTAATCATGAACAACCCTCAGATGAGGGACCTCATGGAGGTATGGTTACATCAAGACAGGTGTTGGGGAGTGGAGTGTATGTTTGTGTGTAAATCAGAATTCGATTTATTCGGTACTTGTCATGGAAACAACAAGTAAAGGTTTACAGACACAGCAACAAAAGGCAAAAACTGATAAAATTTGTTTATGATAAGTGATTTATAACATGGTTTGCGCTTTGAAACAGTTGTATGTTTAATGTATTGTGGTTGTGAAGGTTGTACATATCAACAAAGCACATTTATCTCATTGTGTGCCTGTGTTTATTTTGATGTTTTGTGGAAAGGGTTTGGATTGGTGGGAAGAAGATTGTATCAAAATAGAACACACTAAAAGTGGAGAAAATATATTATGTCGTTCTCATGCAGCCTATCCACAGACAGAGGTTAGCATTGTAATTTGTAATTTTGTATGCAAACACTGCATTAGAAAGGGAACAGGCAGTTGATGACTAAGACAACTGAAAAAAAATAAGGAAATATAATTCTTCTGTTGCTGAAAAAAGTGTGTGTGTGTGTGTGAGGGGGAGGTGGGGGTGTGGGGGGAGGTGGGGTAGAGGATGAGGTATGTGAGTATATGCATGCCTACACTGTGGGAGCAACAGGATATTGGAACGTATATATATATATATATATATCTTTGTATATATGTGTGTGGAGATATGGGCATATGTGTGTGTGCTTGTACAAGTAAGTGTTCATCTGTGTGTGTGTGTGTGTGTGTGTGTGTGTGTGTGTGCTGTGGAAGCTGTGATACGTAGACTAGAAATGAGTGTGTGGAGGAGGGGGGTAGAGGAGGTGCAGGGTAATGTGTGTGGTGTGTGTGTGTGTGTTGGAGCTCATGTACGTTTATATGTATTTGACTGTGCTTTCATATCTGTGAAACTGCATGTTCGGTGCATATCTGTTATGCATGTGTGGGTGTATATGTGAATGTGTGTCTTCATGTTTTACATCTATTTGCTTATTTATCATCATTGTTATCTTATTTATTTATTTATTTATTATTATTATTTTTTTTTTACATTATAGTTATTATTTATTTATTTATTTGTGTAAGCTTATCTATTATTTATTCACCTTTTTTTTTTTTTTTCCCTCAAGGCCTGACTAAGTGCGTTGGGTTACGCTGCTGGTCAGGCATTTGCTTGGCAGATGTGGTGTAGCGTATATGGATTTGTCCGAACGCAGTGACGCCTCCTTGAGCTACTGAAACTGAAACTGAAAAAAGTGTCTTGTTTTGGAGAAGTTAAATTGTTGTGCTAATGCTTCATTTAGACATGCATTTTAATTTTTATTGACCAATAATGAAAAGCAAATGCTCATTCTGTTGGCTTAAAAAGTAGGATGAATGTTCACTTTTCTTTTTGTTGGTTTGTGAATGGTAATACTTATGCTACCTTTTCATTTCAGAGAAATCCAGAAATTACTCACATGCTCAACAATCCTGATCTTATGAGACAGGTATGATAATGTATAATTCATTACGTTTTGTATAAAAAGCTTCTATTCATTTATGTTTAATTTTTCATGTTTATAAATAACGGTTATAGTTGAGCGTGTGTCATGTTTTATTTATTTATTTTTATGTCTAAATATGTTTTACATCTGATGTCCTCATTCCTGCTTTATTAACCCCTAGGCTGCCTATATGACGAGATAATTTGTCAGTGCAAGTGTGTATGCTTCGCTGCCACAATGACGAGATAACTCGTGGAAATATTCTGACTTTTCCCTGGATTGCATTGAGTTCGTTGACAAAAATACTGGTAGCTTTAGCTTTGGGAATCTTTCTACTTTCTATTCATAGCTAGAAACCCCACTATCTCATGAGGCAGTCCTTTATTTGAATGTTTTGGTTGGGTTACTGCTGCAGTGTTAGCCTGCCTGACTCCTCTTCTAGCTCGCTCAACAAAATGTTGGACACTGTGCTCAAGACATGGATCATGGTGCACTAAATCAACCAATATTGCTTTCTTTAGCTGATGCTCAGAAAGATTTGGAGCGTAAATTCGAAGAACACAGTGATGAACTTTAATCGGACGATTTGATTGAAAATAAAGGGAGCAATGAAGAGACTGGCCAAGATATGACTCAATGAGTGATGCCGGCTGTACAGTTGTAGCAGACGACAGACAGTGACCAAATTATTAGGACACAGTGTGAGCAATATTCTTGGCACTCAGCCAACGCTGTCTGATGAGAAGTGGATAAAGTTTATGACCATGTGAGAGGGGTGAAAAGGAGGGGGGTGGAGACGGAGGGGGTGTGGCCTCACATCCATGTTATCATTTGGTGTAGTCAGAATGCATTGTGTATCTTTTTAAAAAATATATTTTATTGTGGTTCTAGTATAATTTGTGTGTACAGGTATTATCCATTTGCCCAGAAAATATCATATTTTAGCGCAAATTACCTGACTAATGTTTGTTATGAACAAGTTGAAAATGTGACAAAAACCAAAACACTGATTTCAAAACAACAGCATGTCACTGAAAATGTATAGAATTGGAAAACATCATTTGTTTTGTATTCTTTATTCTTGTACCTTTCAGAAAATATATACTTTTATGGGTCTTTCTCCAATAACAAAGAGCACAGAATTTTTTGAAAATATGTTCCCGTTTTTTGTGAAAAAACCCTGGTAAATAGATTTCACTTGAATCTTATTTCCCTGGCAGCGAAAGGGTTAACACAAATTGTTGGAGTTGGAATCTTTAGAAGTCAGACTGCCAATATCAAGTTTCTCTAACAGTGACTGTGATGTGTAAACTGAGACTAACATGTAAGGATATAGTATGAACCACATGTACCAGGCATGCATCCACACAAGTTGCACAAAGATGGTACATATATATGCATATTGCTGTTGTGCATATTTAATGTTATATATTTGATTGTTTTCAGCAGAGTCCTAGATTAGAATATTGTTTACATAGCCAAGTAAAATAAAGAGAGTAGAGGGTGTTGGGTGAGTGGAGGTTGAGTGGAGGGGGGTGGGTATGAATGTTGAGGGTGTGTGTAGAATGATCAAGGCTCAAATGAAATGAACTGAGAATTTCTTCCTGTACTGCCTACTGCAGACAATGGAGCTAGCCCGTAACCCAGCCATGCTGCAGGAGCTGATGAGGTCGCAGGATCGTGCCATGAGTAACCTGGAGGTAAGTTTGGAACTTACTCTGGTGCTTGTTTCAACATTGATATTGGTGATAAGGGTGGTGTCAGTACACTTTCTTGCCTCGTTCATACAGTCAGTTAAATGGAATGGATAATACAGTGAACAAAGAAAAGATGAGAATAAGAAATGGAGAAAAAAAAACCCTGCTCTTTGCTGTGTCAGCTGTTCTAAAATATGGACAGTAGCATGTCTCTAAAGAATTCGTTTTTACACACATTTGCCATTATTAAACTTATTTCATGTTGGGCTCTCAGAAGTTTGAATGGAGAGGGTTTCTTATTATATTCGGAGAGGTTATGATTCAGAGTTTGTTTGATGTAAATTTGATCTTTCCCTTGTCTTCTTTCCTGTAGAAATGAAATGACTGTGTTGTTTGATGATGAGCATATTAGAAATTTCTTGGGTGCAGAGCTTGCCTGGGGGTTTCAACGCGTTGCAGCGTATGTACCGTGACATCCAGGAGCCCATGATGAATGCGGCACAGGAGACCCTGGGTTCCAATCCCTTCGCCTCCCTTGTCAATTCTGGGTCTGGTGAGTGACTTGTGGATGTGAGTGAATGGATTATTTATTTACTGTAAAGTTCGGTCTATTGAGCGCACTGGTATATAAGCCGCACCCACTAATTTTGGAAAAAATTGAACTTTATACATAAGCCGCACCGGCTTATAAGCCGCACTTATTTCCGGTACCAGAACACATACTGATACTACAGAAAAGCTGTCGATACTGTAGGTTATGAAATAAACACAAGCTGGAAACAACACAAAGAAAAGCAAGCGAAAATACTGCTAGTGCCACAAAAAAAATAATAAATAAACACAACGAAAATAAGATCCATAATTTAGGGATAGTCACATTTATTCAACGTCATCCTGCTCACTGAATCCACTAAAATCTTCGTCTTCAGTGTCCAAGTTGAAGAGAACCAGCACAGCTTCCTCCACCATCTTGTCACTGACTTCAGCCTCGCTTTCACTTCATGAACATGAAGGTGGAGGTCGCTGCTGGTTCGTCGTTTGCACTGTCGTCTGCTAGGTCGATCACCTTCAATTTGAAGGCTGCATCATAGGCATAACGTTGCGTTTTTGGCATGATGAGGGTGTACGCTTGAGCAGAGTAGAACTGAATGCTGATTTGAAGGCTTTAATGTGTGCAGATTTGATTTATAAAACGTGAACATTTAGCACACTATCCTGAAGCTCATCTAAAAATTCATGGACAGAAATCATGATTTTGGTGAGTTGAAGGGCAGCTAAGAATAGACGAAAACATGATACTCCCAAGATCGTTAAAATCCGCAAATAAGCTGCATCATTGCATAAGCCGCAGAGGTTGAAGCTGGGGTAAAAAGTCGCGGCTTATAGACTGAACTTTACGGTACTTTTTAGGACACTTTTTCTGGCTATGGGAGCAAAATAAGAACAAAAACAAAACAAGACAACAAAACATATAAAGGGGGATTATTTCGTTTCAGTTCTCAGTGTGTACGTGTAAGTGTGTTTCTGAATGTGTGTGTGCATGCATGTGTGTGTACGTGTGTGTGTGTGTGTGTGTAGAATGGATATATTCACAGGAGCCACCAAACTGATAACTGCATATGTGTATGTGTGGTGGTTAGAGGTGCACACATATGCACAGGTGCCATTGTACATATTTATTTATTGCATCTATGCCGATTAATATTTGCTGTGTGTGGTGATGAATGTAATGTTTGTAAGAATTTATATGCAGTGGTATGTTCACTTTTGTGTACAAAACTACAAATGTTTTTATGAAAACTGTGGACTGTCTTGTTCTGTGTTTGTGGACTGAATTCACTCAGATCAGGAAGTCAGCTTTTATATGTATGGCTGTCTATATTTTAGGGTGCGTGTTCTGGGCATGTTTGTGCTTTGGTTATCCACTGAATGCTGATATGGTTTGTGTGTTTGTGCATGGTATTTAATGTGTGCATTTAATTTTGTTGATGTATACTCACACATTTTTGTTGTGTATGTGTGCTGGGTATGTATGTGGTTTAGTTGCCCACCAAACGCTGACATGGATTTTTTTTTTATATTAAACCTGGGCATTTGATCATGCATACTTGCATGCTTTGTTGTGTATGTGTGCTGGGTATATGTGTTTCTGTTACCCTCTGAACACTGACAGTGTTAACGGATATTTGACATGGTCAGTCATGCAGATGTATACTCATACATTTTGTTGTATGTGTGTGTGTGCTGGGTATATGTGTGTTTCTGTTACCCACTGAACACTGACATGGATTATGTGGGATATTTAATGTGCTTATGTGTGCATGTTTTATTGACAACAGGGGCGGGCAGTGCCCAGCAGGGCCGAGAGAACACAGACCCCCTGCCCAACCCATGGGCACCCAACTCTGGGGGCACAGGCACCACCTCGTCGGGCACCTCCACCACCACCTCCACCACCACTCCCAGCTTCATGGCTGGTGGGCTGGGCCAGAGCGGTGAGTGTGTAGTTGGGTGTGTGGGTGTCTTTGTGCCTGTGATGTGCGTGTGTGTGTGTGTGCGTGTGCGTGTGTGTGTGCGTGTAGATGGGAAATACATTATTCAGTTGCAGGAGTTGTCTCTGCTTCATGGACCCCCCTCCCCCTGCCAAAAAAAAGAGAAAGAAACAACAACAACAAAACTGGATAAAGGGGTGGGGGGTGGGGGGAGAGGAAAAAGGAAATATAGCAGTATACTAATTGGTACTATAAACAAGCATCTGCAGAAAGATGAGTTGTGGTGCTTTAACAAAAACACAGAAAAGCTTTGAGAAAAACCTACAGTTAGGTTCAGGTTCAGTGTGGGGTTGTGTTCACCACAGTGCACTGAGGTTCAGGGAGTGTTATGTGTGATGTGGTGTTGGTTCACCACAGTGCAGTGAGGTTCAGGGAGTGGTGTGTGTGATGTGGTGTTGGTTCACCACAGTGCACTGAGGTTCAGGGAGTGGTGTGTGTGATGTGGTGTTGGTTCACCACAGTGCAGTGAGGTTCAGGGAGTGGTGTGTGTGATGTGGTGTTGGTTCACCACAGTGCACTGAGGTTCAGGGAGTGGTGCGTGTGATGTGGTGTTGGTTCACCACAGTGCAGTGAGGTTCAGGGAGTGGTGTGTGTGATGTGTTGGTTCACCACAGTGCAGTAAGGTTCAGGGAGTGTTATGTGTGATATGGTGTTGTTGGTTCATGACAGTGCAGTAAGGTTCAGGCAGTGTTATGTGTGATATGGTGTTGTTGGTTCATGACAGTGCAGTAAGGTTCAGGCAGTGTTATGTGTGATATGGTGTTGTTGGTTCACGACAGTGCAGTGAGGTTCAGGGAGTGGTGTGTATGATGTGGTGTTCGTTCACGACAGTTCAGTGAGGTTCAGGGAGTGGTGTGTGATGTGTTGTTTCACCACAGTGTAGTAAGGTTCAGGGAGTGTTATGTGTGATGTGGTGGTGTTGGTTCACCACAGTGCAGTGAGGTTCAGGGAGTGGTCTGTGATGTGGTGTTGGTTCACCACAGTGCAGTGAGGTTCAGGGAGTGGTGTGTGTGTGATGTGATGTTGGTTCATCACAGTGCAGTGAGGTTCAGGGAGTGGTGTGTGAGATGTGATGTTGGTTCACCACAGTGCAGTGACGTTCAGGGAGTGGTGTGTGAGATGTGATGTTGGTTCACCACAGTGCAGTAAGGTTCAGGGAGTGGTGTGTGAGATGTGGTGTTGGTTCACCACAGTGCAGTGAGGTTCAGTGAGTGGTGTGTGAGATGTGGTGTTGGTTCACCACAGTGCAGTGAGGTTCAGGGAGTGTTATGTGTGGTGTTGCAGCGTCAGTGTTCAACACGCCTGGCATGCAGTCAATGGTGCAGCAGATGATGCAGAACCCCCAGATGGTGCAGAACATGATGCAGTCTCCCTACATGCAGTCAATGCTGCAGTCCTTGTCTGCAAACCCTGACCTTGCTCGACAGGTGTGTGTGTGTGTGTGTGTGTGTGTGTGTGTATGTGTGTGTGTGTGTGTGTGCTCAAAGAGTAAATACTTTGAGCCATGGATCAACAAAGTTGCAACTTCAGACTTTCTTTAACCATCCTGTTGGAAGTTAAAGATAACATTTATTATTGGGAATTGAGTATCTGCAGCCATTTACTCTTTTTACGCCATAGGCGACCTTAGTCAACAAGACAGTGCGCCACCATGGGCGACTTTGGTCGACATCGAGGGGTCTTTTTAAAAGGACCATTTTTCACATTGTAACAAGCCTTGACAGCTGTTGCTGCCAATAGAACAATGTCTAAACTTTGCTCCCTGACCCACTTTGAAGTGAGCAAGTCCATTGTGTTGCATTGACATAAACCCAAGATAAGATAAGAAGATAAGAATAACTTTATTATCTCCAACTGGAGAAATTTGGTCAGGTGCATTATCACAACATAGACAAGTAAACAACATGGAGACCATAACTGTAAAAGCCAACAACAGCCCCTACAAATATTACGAAGATACAAATGTAAAAAATATCACATACATCGTTTCATACATACATCCACACGCAATGCAGGTAATAACTAGTATTCTTAATGTAAAAACAGAAAGAATTAAGAAACATTATTTGAATATAATTATAAACATAGCCTACTATACTGCACATTGATTATAATAGACAGGTAAGATAAGAATAAAGATGAATTGCGGAAAACCACAACCAGATAATCAGCACACACCCGCACCCCCCCCCCCCCCCACACACACACACACACACGCGCGCGCGCGGATAACTTGATTAAACAAGAGTAATAAACATGTGTTCTCAAATAAAGGCATTTCACATATTCGCTTTTAAAAACATTGCAATTAATTATTACATCGTAATTATTAAACAAATATATTTAGAATATGAACGTTAGCATTAGACATATTCCACTGTACATTCATCCTGCATATTGCACATTATTCTTCCTACATATTGCACATTCATTATAACCAATTGTCACGTTTTAAGCTCAGTAAAACACACACACACACACACACACACACACACACATACACACACACACACACACACACACACACACCACAATTAGAACAGGGTACAGCCTATCATGCACGGACTTTCACACGTCTCACATGAGAGTGCGCGCGCGCGCACACACACACACACACACACACACACACACACACACACACACACAGTTCTCAAGAATTTAAAAGGTGGATTGAACGTGGAATAAAAAGTCTTCAGAGCTCTGGATTTCAACTTAAAAGTTCTGTAGCGTTGTCCTGATGGCAACAGCTCATAATACTTTGCTAAAATATGGGTATCGTCAGTTGCTATCTGCCTGCTTTTTTTTAACCACTCGACTTTCATACAGCTCTTGCATACTAGCTTGTTTCACTCCCACAATTTTACTGCATACACTCATGACATCGTTCAAAACACACTTACTCCTCACTCCCAAACTTCCATACCAGCACATAAATGAAACTGTGAGCACGGACTCGATACAACATCGATAATAACTTTGAAGAATATTTGAATTTATACCAACATTTCTAAGCTTCTGTAAACAAAAAATTCTAGATTGACATTTCTTATGAATGGAATCAACATTTCTGTCAAAAGTCAGCTTATTGTCTAAGATGGTCCCTAAATATCTATATTCATTGACCCTCTCCACTGTTTGACCATCAATAACAAGGTTAGCTACAGGCAAGGGGTCTTTCTGAAAATCTATTAACATTTCTTTTGTTTTCAATACGTTGAGATCCAGATAGTTTTTCTCACACCAGGAACAAGCCTGTGATTGAGAATCATATGTAAAATATTTGGCACTGGGGAGTGTTTTTCATGCAGAAACCTGGTGGTGAAAGAGTTAAGTAAGTAAAGAAAAGATTTATGTGGCTGAAAAAGAACAGATCTAGTTGATTGTGTATTGCATAGCAGGCAAAGTTCTAGATAAACCTGTTTTGTTTAAGTACATGGACATATGGAATAGCTGGCATTGGCAAAGGACTGGAAACATTTATAACCCTAAGGGATCTATGTTGACTTTAATCTTTAGCAGCTCCTGTTGAATCCTAGCTAGTCTGGATTTGGGTTTAGAAATCTTTGGCTGACTGTAGATAATGTTGACGGTTTCACTGTTGAAGTCTAAGATGTGGCATGTGCTTTAGTTGTGTGGTTATTTCTCTGAATGAATAACCTCTTCTTTTTCTTGTGTTGTGCTGTCAAGATTTTAAATTTAGCAGTATCTCTAAAGCTTAGACTGCCAGAGTCTAATGGAGGAGCCCTGCGTCTCTTATCTTCTGACAGTCATTTTCTCCAGGATGTGTTGATCCCAGCATGGACCAGAGTTGGTCTGACAGCATCAAGGACTGGATGGGAGTGACCCTTCCACATCTTCTTTAACAGTTGCCAGCAGATCATTGTGGAGGAGGTCTTTTGTCTCTTCAGCCCCCAACGATTTCCATGTTAAGAGTGATGATGATGATGATGATGAGTGAAGTGGTATAGTCAGTATTTGATCATTTGATGGTGGTTGACATGGTGTGGGTGTGTGTTGCAGGTGATGAACAACAGCCCCCTATTTGCCGGCAATCCCCAGCTACAGGAGCAGTTCCAGGCTCAGCTGCCCACAGTAATGGCACAGGTAAGTCGCATGAGCCATGGGCATCGACCTGTCCACTTCTGCAGCTGCTCAAAGATGCCTGATTGAATTGTACAATCACATTTTTCTGCACACAGTTCAAGGTGTTTTTGCCTGTGATGACTCTGTTGCTGCCTTGTGTTCTTTTACATGCACCTATTGCACGACTCTGTTGCTGCCTTGGGTTCTTTTTCCTGCACTTATTGCATGTGGCATGTAGAATTTCAGTGGAGGTGGGAGAGTTAAAATCACAATCCATGTGCTAAATCCAGGAACACTCGCTTCTTAGTCAGGCACTCTACCATGAGGCTAGCCTTAATAATCCAGATGTTCTTGAAATCCAGTTTCTGAAGTGTTGCATATCATCTCTGTATGAATGAATCTGCATTGAAACATGTTATTGTTTTGTCTAAAAGTCATAAAAAACATTTTAAGATGTCAGTTGAGGCAGTTGTTTGTTTCTGATTGATAGAAAACCACTTTCAGGTGTCATATAATAAGACAGTGTTGCTGTGTTGCACATGATGCAGTCACATTATGTTGAGAGAATGAATTTTATAGAATAGAATTAATTGAAAGTGGGGTTGGGGGAACAAGCATATTACTTTCAGCTACCTGGTTCTCCATCCCTGCTTTCTGTGTCAGTTGAATCAAAGTTTCTTTTCCGGTTCTAATGTCAGCTAAAGTATGTAGGATAAGAGAGAGGGGAAAAAAAAAATCTGTGATAAAGAAAATGTCATCATCAACCTTGATCACCAGCAAATGGGAGTACAAGGTTCACAAAAAATTAAGGACCACTTGGGAGTGTGCACAGATTTCTTCTTTGGGGCATGGTGAAATGATGCTGAATTTTGGGCAAACATTGGTGTATGCAGCCAGTGTAATTAGTACCACTCATAACCAGAGGTGCTTTCTTGCGGTGACTGCTCATCCCCCTTCTTTTCTTTCTTTTTTTTTTTTTTTTTACAATGAAAAATAGGTTATTGTTGATACACTGCTGATTAACTGTAAATTTCTTTCCTAAGCATACATTTTCAAACACTTTTTTTTTTTTTTTTAAAGCTGTTCATGGTGTACCTATTTCTGAAACAGCCCTTTGTGTGTTCACTGAGTGGCTGGTGGCAGACCACATGCAGCCTGTATACCTTGAAGTATTTCTTGATTTTTTTAATCTTATGAAAACATACAATCTTTTATGAAGTGGTCCTCAACTTTTATGTGTAATCCGTATACCCAGGAGGCTTGTCAATGGAGGGAGTATTGTATGGAAATTTGTGTAATTATACATTGGTGGGATACATCGGAAGTGATGACACCATTACAGATGAACAACCCGGACATGCAGTCGGCCCTCAGCAACCCCCGTGCCATGGATGCACTGCTGCAGATCCAGCAGGGCATGCAGACCTTGCAGTCTGAGGCACCAGATGTCTTTGGGTCGTGAGTATCTGCCGTGATTCTTTCTAACTGTGCGCCACATCTCCAGAAGAAAACCTCCTGTGGTCTTCAGTCATGGGGCTGAATTGAGTATGCAGGGTGGTGTGTGTGTGTGTCTGTGTGTGTGTGTGTGTGAGTGTGTTTTATAATTTCTTTTCATGGCATTCTACTTTCAGTTTTGTTGTTTTTGTTTTCAGTTACGGAATTTGGATTAGTTACTGATTAGATAAGGTTGGTGTCCAGTTATTAAATGTTTGTGTCATCAATTGTTTTCTCTTTTCCTTTTTTGTTATTCTCTTTTCTGCTACAGTAGCTGATGATTTTTACTATTATTATTCATTACAAAAATATATTTTTTAAAGTTTTCATGCCCAACATGATACAAGAGAATGCAGTCATAGCATGGAATCATGGGTTTGTCAGTATGTGCTATGAACTTAGTAACTGAATAGAAAGAATGTATTGGTGTTCATTTGTGGTGATGTTTTTTGTTTTTTGGAGGTGGATGGGGGCATGTTTGAAAGTGAAGTATAGATTTTTTGCTCAGGTTGCATTGCATGTAACCAAACCCAAATATTGAAATATTCATCTGGTTCATTGTTTCCCTCTCATACAATATCAGGTCTTTGGAATGTCTAAAGCGTAAATTTTAGCAGGGGTTCTATCGCTTTAACCATAACCTACACTTAAACGTACCTTTTCTAGTCATTGTTCCCCTCCCAGAATGTATCAGGTCTTCAGGGAGCCTAAAGTGTAGATTTTTGCTGGGGTTATGTGTATTGCCTGTAACCACAACCCAATGGTGAAATATTCCCAACACCATTGTTTCCCATGCACAGAATGGCAGGCCTTCGGGGGGCGTCGGGAGCTGCAACAAGCCCTTCCTCCACGACTGCGGCCACTACCACTGCCACCACCACGGCCTCCTCTGCAGGCTCAAACCCAGCCAGCCCCACAACGACCAGCACAGCGGGGACAACGGGAACGACAGGCCAAGGGTCGGGCCAGGACGCGTTTGCCAGCATGATGTCACATCTGATGGGACAGCTGATGGTTGGCACGCAGGGACAGGGGGTCAGTTTCTGTTATGTGTGTGTGTCTGTGTGTGTGTGTGTACAAGGATGCTTTGTTGTATTTTTATGTGTACATGTGTAGGGGTGGTGGTGACGTATTGTATTTTTGATTTCGGGTATGTGTGTTTGTCTGGGTGTTACTGTGTGTGCTTTGTGTATTGTGACAAAGGGTGTGGGTGTGTGTTGGTGTGAGTTTGTGTGTGTTATGGTGTGTGTGTGTTGTATGTGTAGGTGTGGGTGGGTGAGTGTGGTTGTGTGAGTGTTTGTTCTGTGTGAAGGTGCGTGAGCGTGTGTTCTGTGTGAAGGTGCGTGAGTGTGTGTTCTGTGTGAAGGTACATGAGTGTGGGTGTAGTGGTATACATGTACAGGTGTGTGCACACACATTTGATTTGATGAACACTATTGAAAAGTGAGAGAGGATGTGTTTTGCTGTGGGTGACATAATAAATAACTTAAATTTTTAAATCGTATCACATCGGACAACCATACTTTATCAGTGTCACTGAAATTAACTGTTGCATCCCACACAAAATGCTTTGCCTCTATGTATCTTTAGTGATATATATCTAGACATTTCTCCCTTGCCTTTTTAGCAGCCAGATGTGTTTCTGGTGCGTTGCATACTGAATATTTAACTTTTTCCATAATCCATCAGGTGCTGAATATTGAGATGTTTTTCTGAGAGTATTGACACAACAGGGATTCAGAAAGTAGGTCTGGATAAATGGTGACTGGGGAGATATTCAGGATCTATTGCCGACCAGTTGTAGTTGGGGTAATGACCCTTAGCATTTCAGTGGAGGAAACAGCAGCGATTCACACTCAGCTACCAGGCATAGTATTTTCAGGTGGAAAGGACATTGTCATGGTTGAATACTTAGCAGTGCAACTCGTCAGGGAGGCAGGAAATTGGGCAACTATTCTGATTACTGGCAAGTAGAGAGAACGTGCAGCAGTGGTCCACATCACTGTCAGCTTAACTTTTGACCTTTCACATTACTTGGGTTTATACCAACCACAGTGCAGATATAGGTAAGTAATTGACGCACATATCACTCTTCCATCTTTACGTTCCTATCCTATATAGCAATTCTGCCACACCCTCAAGACTTCAGGTTCCATTTTTTGAAAGGGTCTGTTATCATGGACTGAACAGTGAAAGTGCCTGTGAAAGCATTAAAAAAACAACCAAAAACATCTTTTGGGTGTTTAGATAATGATTTGTGCTTTGAAAATAAGAGTGTGTTTTTGCTGTTCATCCTTCAGCTTTTGTGTATGTTGATCACAGCAGAGCCAGCCACCGGAGCAAGTGTATTCTTCTCAGCTGGAGCAGTTAGCAGCCATGGGTTTCGTGGACAGAGACGCTAACATCAGAGGTGAGGGTCTCTTCATAGTCTTTAGACACTTACATCCCATAAACGGTCAACTTACTTTGTGCACCCACCCAAGAAGTTGACCGTCTGTGAGATATTAGTGTCTGTGGTACCTCGCAGTGTGGCTTGGATACTTGTTTACTGTGTGTCATCTTGACCCATTCTCCTGTTATGAGATGATTCATACCACACTTACTTCCCTTGCAGATAAGTTCATGTATTCTCTCTCCATGTTCTAGTGTACTGTTTCAATTTCATTTATTGTCGTCAGGGTAAAATTTGCTTTCTTACTTGGAGTGTTTATGAATAGCTGAAGCACAAATATCCTGCATTAGAATTTGTAGCTGTTTATCGATTAAAAAAAAAATTATATGAGAGTCACAAACACATGATAAAGGAAGACGGTATACTGAAGGGGTTGCTGAGCTGTCTGTGAAGTATGACAGCAGTGATGAAGACAGTAAAGTACATTTTCAGACGACTGTGACAGTGCAGATTTTGAACCATACTCAGAAAGTGATCTTGAGGTAGAATGGTGGCAACACAAGATACTGTATGAAGACCTGATCCCAAATCATATCTGTTTATTGGAGACTGCCCGATTGAATCATCCATGAAAATGTGATGAAAGTGCTGTTCTCAAAAAGAAGGAATTGTTAGTGTTTTAGTGACACACCCCATTTTCACCACAACTGGTCAACAAGGTTGAGAGAATGAACTGTATAATAATTAGAGTGTGTATGGATATAAGTTCCTTTCTTGTGTTTGCATGCAAGTCTCTTGATTATTATGGTTATGATTTCTTTAAAAAATAAGTTTAAATATTAATTTATAATGGATTTCAGCACTGACAGCAACGTTGGGTGACGTGAATGCAGCCATTGACCGGTTGTTACAACAGAGATGATGGCCTTTTGGTCCCCTTCGTCTTCTGTGATCCTCACCAAGTTATATACCTCCTGTCTTCAGCACCAAATGATTCACTCTTTTAATTTTCATTGATATTGTTGTTATTTTTTATACTTTTATCTCACCTTGAAAAATATTGTGTTTGTGGGCACTTTGTCTTTATGTACTGGGTTTCCTGTTTGTCATATTTAAGTTTGATTTGGTTCTTTGTGTTTTTATCATTATAGTTGATTTTGTTCATTATTCTTACATGTTTTTCTTCTGATTGTTGGAGTTGTTCCTTATTAACGCATGGAGTGTGTTTTGGTTTTGTGTACAATAGATGAATGTTTGACCAACTGCTCATACATGTGTGTGTACTATTTTTGTATTCATCAGTATTTTATGTGAAATCATTATGCAAGTGTTTTCAGCATGTAACCTGTGTGTTAAAGGTCTGACTTCCATGCACAAACTAGAGCGTTGAATTTGGGGTGGACTAATGTATAAACCATGGCTGTACAATGTTCGACAGTATCTGGTTGTGTGTGTTTGTAACCATAGGTTATGTCAAAGTTTTATCTTAAACATTTGGTGCACTAACTGATTTTTTTTTATATTGTTTTCATTACAGTTTGTTTACTGTGTATAGTATGTTTGAGATAAAAGTGAAAGGTATAAATGGTGAAAGGTGTATGGTATGAACTCTGAGCTGGACTTCAAAGGTGGTAGAGGACTGGGCTATACATGATTTTGTTTGTGTGTGTGGAGAGAGAGGGAAGGATACTGAACAACAATGTGATATATGTGTTGTTTTGTACATGTCTCTTGCAGCATATAGAAGAAAAAGAAGAGCATTACCTTAAGCATTGAATGGACTAAGCATTGGGGGTTTGAAAAAAAAAAAAAAAAAAAGGCTCCAAGGTGCTTCCTACAGTTGTTGAAGTCAGTACTTCCCATTTTTATGTCAATGACCACCTTTTGTTTGATTTATTTTACTATGTGGTTTGTACTAACAGTAACTTCCTTGTGCAAGTTTATGGAAATTTATTACTATGACAGTATGGCAGCGCAGAAGGGAGGGATCATACACTGCGTATTGCAGCTTGTTAGCTTTTTTTTTTAATTGATTTAAAAAAATTTTTTTTTATGAAATGGAGTATAACCTCCCACCACCTTAACTCCAAAATTAACAAGGCTCATGTTTATTCTTGAAATAGCTCATGATACGACTTGGTTTTGCTTAACTGCAGTTGTGGAATTTTCTCAGTGGAAGTAAAATATGTTTGTAGCTTATTTGTTTGATTTGGAGGGGCGGGGAGGAGGGGAATTTATGGGGGTGGATTTTTTGGGGGGTCTATGTTCCAAAGTAACCTTTTTCCCCTTCACTGTTGAAGATGTGTGAGATAGTCTTTTAGCACATCACTATGTATGCATCTCGTTTATATTGCAATGAAATTGAAATGAACTTGCTCAATAGTGGGTGTAACTTTCTTTTTGGTAGATCATTCAGTAAACTGACCTTCAAGAGTGTTTAGCAGTGCCTCATGAATGAGTTTTCCCGAATATCTATTACACCTTCATTGTATTTGATAGGTCAAGGTCGAATTCTGATAGAAAGAAAAAGTTTTAAGAAAGGGAGGTATGTTCACATTGAATTTTTTTTCAGGTTGATGGGTTTAGAATTTTTGAAAGGTGAAAGCAAATGTTTTTTTCTATTTTTGTGCATGTTTGTATGCAATGGAAAATTTGTCACTTTGGTGCAACAATTCTTTGTGAGATGAAAACAAGGTGGTTGGCCAAAAACATGATAGGCCTTTTCTTTTGTGTTTGTGTGTTCACTCATTGCAACAGCCGTTGTGTTCAATGTACATTATAACCACCCATTGTGGAGTTGTTTAAGTGATATTAGCAGTGCTAACTTTGCTTGGTGATCAGTGTTACCAAGTCTATGGCATTAGTGTGGACTTCTCAACAGAGAACATAAGCAATTACCCAGGTGCTGAGTGTTCTGCGTGTCAAGTCTGTTTTTGCTGCTGGCTTTAATATTTGGCTTTTGTTGCTGCAGTTTCATTTATGCTTTGGTTCAGTGGTCAATCTGGGTTTGAATGAGCAACGCACAAAAGCAAAAGCATTATTTTAAACCAGGAGATACTTAGCCAAACTGAGGTTCTTGGTACTGTTATGTCAAATTTTGGTGTTACAAGTTATTTAAAAAGGTTATGTATTCTATTGGGGATGGAAGGGGTAGTGAAATTTTTGGACTCCTGAAAATCTTTTCAGGTGAGATATGCTCATACCCTGTGGCCAGGCAGTAGCTTATATCAAGCTGTAGGAGTGCATATGATAATGTACAGTTGTTGAAAAATTTTGCTAGGGCGGTCCTGCAACGACATTATGTGAAGTCTGTCATGCACTTTGGAAATCGATATCTTGACTACTTTTGTACTAGTCGGAATTGGCATTTTTTGTTTTACAGTTGCTTGTCCTTTCTGTGCCATTTGCATGTTTTCAAACTTGATATGCACATGTGTCATCTCACTTCATTTTCTTCCTTACTGAGTGGCAAGAAACTACAGTTTGATTTCACACAAGGACTACACACATCTAATACTTGCAGCCGACAGGAGTGGTGTGGCGGACTGTGGTAACAGTAACTGCCTGTGTGTTCAGTGATTCTGGATTTCTGTGCTGCAGCCTGCCATTGACACTCCAGTTGGTTTTGTGTTCAGGGGAAATAAGATGGACAGATTTAAAAAAAATTTTTTTTACCAGAAGTATGCGTTTGAGGTTTGTGAAAGACCCAAAAACGATGTGTAGAATTGTCAGGCATGAAAACGGCATAAGATCAAAAAGGAGGAAATGGAGACGAAACCAAAAAACATGGATGTGGGTGGGGAAAAGGAAAGCGATAAAAGCCTTTTGGTCCAAATCATACTTGAACTCACCATCTGAAATGAGCATTTGTTGAACTGAAAGTTGTATGCTGTAAGCCAAACAATTCCATGAAGCTGAAGCAGCCCATGTCAGTTGGTATTTGATTTCGTTGTTTTACATTCATAATACACAGATGTATCAAAGTTTCATACTTTCCTTGTTTTCATCAGGATTCTGCTTCAATAAATTGTAACAAAATTGCCACAGTGGCATAACACACAGTATTCTAATTCACTCTGAACTTGTGCACACATACATAGGCACACACAGTGCATTGTCATCTTTGTTAGTACAAGGTGAACATTGAGATGTGGTGCTATAGGACCTGTTCAACAGGGTTTCCCTCCAGTCTGTTTTCATGCATTGACAAGGATTGTATTCCCTGATGTTGATGTACAGTTTTCTTGCAGTATCAAAGCCTGTATTCCTCCGTGTTAATGTCCAGTTTTTATACAGTGACTAGGCCTGTATTCTTCCATGTTAATGTCCAGTTTTCATACAGTGACTGGGCTGGTTGGTCCACTTTGTAAGGCAAAGAAACAAATTTGCACTGACGAGCATAGAAAATGACAAGTTTTCAGTATAAAAATTGTTTTCTGAAGCTTAAGCAGGCCATCCAACCCTGTCTTTGTGCTGCAAAGCACAAGGTGAAAGTTCACTTCCCTGAAGAGCAGCACAGTTTTTGTCTAGCATTTGCTAATTTCTGTTGTGGTTGGAAATGAAAGCACTGTGCTGTGCTATTCGTTGTTCCTGGGACATGTGATTGACCAAAAAAAAAAAAAAATTTACTGTACGCAATGTCAGGGTCAGTATTTGAGAGAAGAGGGGTTGTGTTGCTTCGCTATTAAGAAAAGGAGTATCGAGAACTTTTTGTGCAGTCAGGCACCAGGGGCCTGTTCAGTTTGAAAATGCAGCCTTGCACTGAATGTTTTCATTTACCTTTGTTGCTCATAGCCCAGCTGGCCAACGCAGGGCTTTGCACCAAAAGAGCCATCCATCCATGTTTGTCATTTCAGAAGATTGTACTAAAACTACTTTTGTTTTTTTAAGATTCTTGGCTGCATAATGCAATAAATGAAATGACGTGGAGGATGGTTTTAACCGCCCTCCCCCCTAATCAATTAGGTGCCAACCCCCAAAAGTCCATTTCTGAGTATATGCTGCAGCATTAAAAAATGACAGCTCTTTGTGCAGTATCTTTGAGATAAGCTTATGCATTCAGAAGTGGACCAATGGGGTTGGCAGTCCAGATCTAGGCTTTATGCCAGCAGTTTCCCCAGGCTGTTCCTCTTGGATTGTGGACAATAGCACATCATCATGGGACAAAAGCTCACTGACAATGTGTGGCAAAGTAATGCTTTAGTGAGGGAGCAAATGCTCATTTTTGTTGATTCACTCATTTTTGTAACTTGTTCATGCGCTTGTGGTTTCGTCGATGCCAAATCGGTTTTTGTAACATTTCCATTACTTGGCGCATCGTCGGTGAGCTCTTGTTTGGTTCCATTACACTTATGGTGATGTGTTTTTGTCACCGGAATCATGTGAGACATTGTAACCGCTGCTTTTTCATCTGAAAAAGCAGTGCCAAAAAAAATAAACGGAACACTGAATGGATGAGTGTTTAATTAAATTTTGGGGAAAAAAATTTACTGGGGGGAGGAACAGAGGAATCACAAAAAGTTAGAAAATATTTGAATCTGCCTTTTATCCCTATAGAAGAAACATTAACACAGAATAAAATTGCAAACCATATTCACTTTTTGGAAAATTTTTTCATTTGATGACAAAATCATAACAAGATTGGAAATATTTTAAGATACAAATATTCAGCTGAATCCAAAAAAAAAAGGGGTGGGGGGGAAGTAAGGCCCATGCATACCATGTATATATAGTAATACATATACATACTAAATCCAGCTTTGTGAATCAGCAGTTACTCCCCACAGTAAATTTCAATTTAAAACCATACCAAGTCTGTTACTAGAAATGTGAACATGCCATTCAAAGTTGACCCAGTGGCCTCCCATCATTCTTTTATCCACAGACACTAGATGAGGGGCCAGTAGTCACCAGTTTGAATGGCATTTAAAATTTGATCCACCCTCACTTGCCAGACGTGGAATGCAAAGGACTAGCACCCATACCACCACTGAGAACAGATGTTTGGAAAAAGGGTAGACATGAGGAGAATGGTAAGTGCACCAACTTGAAAATGTGCACATTTAGCATGATCATTCTTTCTCTTGCATGCACATGCGCGCACACCCCAACCAACTTTCACATGGGCAAACTTTCTACTTGCACATATTTCCCTGTTCCCCCTTTTCCAAACATCGATAACATTTACACATACATAATGTGGGGGTTCCAAACATCGATAACATTTACACATACATAATGTGGGAGGTTGGGGTTCCAAACAGCAATAACATTTATACATACATAAACATTTATACATACGTAATTGTGTGTGGGGGGGGGGTTCCAAACATCGATAACATTTACACATACATAATGTTGGGGGGTGGGATGAATAATCAATTCAAACAGAACTGATTTTGTGGTGAGCAGTGTCAAAGACTGTTCAGGAGAAAGAAAAAAAAAAAATCCACACTTCAGTGTATCTCCTTCAAATGCTGCTGGCACTTGGGTCACAGCTGTAGGGGTCTTTTCCATTCTGATGCGTCTCCTCTGGAGGCTCTCATAGTCTGCTTCAACTCTGAACATAAAATAGATAATAAAACAATCCAATAAACGGACTTTTTTTGTTTGTTTTGAAAATCAGTATAAATTAAAAACAATCTGCTGGCTACTTTAAATTTTTTTTTTTTTTTAATTAGAAGTGCAAATATATTTTTCAGAAAGGAAAATAACAGCTTTCTATTGAAAGCACTTTTGAAATGGGTTATGATTTTGATGGTTCCTTGTTGAGTGAACCTGCAGCAGCAGACTTGAAGCTAACAGGAAAACAACCAGAGAACAGGAAGAACTGATGACATGAGTAACATGTAGCAGTTGAACATCAATACACAAAACATCCAACCAACAAAGAGGATGGGACAGGGTCAGGCTAACAGAATTTCCGACAAACACTCAAACATACTTTCTTCACAAATTGCTCAGTGATTGGGTGACAATGCAAAGCATGACCACTGTGATCGCAAGTATTGTGGCAGGTTAATCTGCCATGAAGGTAGTACATTGCTAAACAAGAGGCAAGGCCTTCAAGACTCACTTGTGATACACTTAAAAAAAAAATCCAAGCTTTTTATGTATTGAGTATAATTTCAAAATGTAATGTTTAAGATGAGAAAGATCAGTTTAAAGCAAATTAATTCCCCTAGCATTAATTACAGAGTTATTTCCCTTTTTTACTATCTGCACCAAAACGTTTGCAAAATAAATAAAACTTCCATGCTTAGCAAAAGAAGTTCCTGTTTGAACAAAAAATGATAATGACTGCTCTTGTTGTTGGGTCAGAATATCAGATCAAAGTGCCAAGTTTAGAGAATACAAAAAATATAAATATAACAGTAAATGCAGTTTGCATATAATTAGGCTTCATTTTTTATTTTTTTTATGCCTTCCCAGAGGTGCAATATTGTTTTAAACAAGATGACTGGAAAGAACTGAATTTTTCCTATTTTTTTATGCCTACTTTGGTGTCAACTGACAAAGTATTTGCAGAGAAAATGTCAATGTTGAAGTTTACCAAGGACACACAGACAACCGAACACCGGGTTAAAACAGACACTTTGTTTACACAAGTGAGTCAAAAATGGAAGTCCTTGTTCATCACTGAAGGTGATGGGTTTTCCTCATTTTTAAAATTTGCTGTGTATGTGTGTGCATGTTTATGCGTGCGTGCGTGTGTGTGCTTGCGCGCGCCTGGTCAGTGGTGAATGGTCCGTGTGGTGATTGGTCAAATAGCACAGAGTGCAGGGAATGCAGAGAGAGAATCCGAAATCAAATGAGGCCTTGTTGGAGTTCACACCAATACACCACCACCTCTAAGGACCCCCAGGCCGACCATTCTGCTGAATGGTAATACAAGAAACTGTCATGTACGGACTGACCTGTTGAGGACGATGGTCGTGCACGGGCAGCTCGTAATGTCGAGTTGGCCTCAATGACAGGTGGCACTGTCCCAGGTCACCACTGTCCTCCTCTCACTTGGTTCTGTAGTCAGCACGTCCACGGGGGTTGGCCCCGTCACTGGTGTCAGGGTGGCTGCTCTCCGTCTGTTAGTCCAAATGCCTGCCCAACTGCAGAAGACCGTATCAACGACCAACATCAACTTGCTGATGACTGCCGTTTGGGAGGAAGGTGGCAGAATGGTTAAGACGCTCAGCTGCCAATACAGAGTCCGTGAGGGTGTGGGTTCGAATCCCGCTCTCGCCCTTTCTCCCAAGTTTGACTGGAAAATCAAACTGAGCGTCTAGTCTTTCGGATGAGACGATAAACTGAGGTCCCGTGTGCAGCACGCACTTGGCGCACTGAAAAAGAACCCATGGGAACGAGAGTGTTGTCCTCTGGCGAAATTACATAAAATGAAATCCACTTTCATAGGTACACAAATATGTAAGCATGCACTCAAGGCCTGACTAAGCGCGTTGGGTTACGCTGCTGGTCAGGCATCTGCTCAACAGATGTGGTGTAGCGTGTATGGATTTGTCCGAACGCAGTGACGCCTCCTTGAGAAAGTGAAACTGAAACTGTCGTGCTTGATGCATGCTGGGTATTTTCGTGTCTCAAGAACCCATCAGACACTGACACGAATTACACACGGGATATTTGCTCTTTTGCACGCGGAGGAGGTTCAGGTACCAGCAGCTAGGTCTACACAGATGTTGACCTGGGAGATGGGAAAAATCTCCACCCTTCACCCGCCAGGTGCGCCGAACCAGGGATTGAACTCAGGAGACTCAGAAGAAAATCCAGCGCTCTAACCATTCGACCACTGCATCCTCCCATGATAATAGTAATGGTAAAAATACAAATAGTAATATAAATGAATCGTTATTGTGTGCATTAGCTTGTACAAACCAACTCGGTGTGCACTCTGATAATTACGAACATACTGACACACAAACTGCGATCTGCACTCACGGCCTGTGATATTGCAATGGGAATTCTTGACAAGTCTGACTAAATATTACACAGGGAAAACCACCGTCGGCACGCACACGCACACACAATTCCTTAATAATTGTTAAGTGGCTAAAATAGGTTACAGTTCAAATTCTCAAGAATAGTTCGAATGCCACACACAGCTTTGTACGAAATCTTTTTTTTGTTGTAGCGACTCGTCAATCCAGAAGGAAAGGGAAGTAACCCGCACAGAGAAGAACCCAGCCCAGAGAAGAGATGTCAAAATATTGTTCCTTCCCTTTAATCGTTCTGGATTAGTCGAGGTGTCCCTTTTGAGTTTTATGTTCGAAAAAGTTCCCAAAGTTTACAGACACGGACTCTGCTGTCCACTGTGTTTTATGGACCTATCATTCTGAATCTATCGACAGTAACTCTGGGTAATAAACATTAATTCTCAGGTTGAATACATACTGCATACTGAAAACTGACTGGAAATCGAACTGGATTCTCGGAGTTTGCACTGCCTTTGTTCAGAAAACCTTTCGGCAGAGTTTATAAATAGGTAAGTTCGAACATGTAATGGCAGATACATGACAAGAAGCACGCCCAAAGTAAACACAGAAGACTAAATCAAATAATGGGTGTATTTATAAAACCAAATATATCTTCTAAACTTGCAAAAATTGTCACCAAAATATTCGAAATCCTTTCGTCAGAACGCCGAATTCTACGACGAAATCCAAGCTTTTCGGTGACTTGGAAAGAACAGGAAACAGACCTGGTTTTTACTAAAAAAAAAAAAAAAAACCAGGGAACTTCCACGAAGATGAGACGAAAGCGGGTCTGCACACCCTCCCTGATCGAAAAGATGTATAGGCCTAGAACTCTGGCCAGTTTCAGTTTCAGTAGCTCAAGGAGGCGTCACTGCGTTCGGACAAATCCATATACGCTACACCACATCTGCCAAGCAGATGCCTGACCAGCAGCGTAACCCAACGCGCTTAGTCAGGCCCTGGAAAAAAAAAGAAGAAAAAAAAGGTGAATAAATGATAGATAAGTTTACACAAATAAATAAATAATAACTATAATGTAAAAAAAAAAAAAACAGAAAAAAAAGAGAAAAAAAAAGAGGGTAAAACATGAAGACACACATTCACATATACACCCACACATGCATAACATGCAGTTTCACAGATATGAAAGCACAGTCAAATACATATAAACGTACACGAGCTCCAACACACACACACACACCACACACGTTACCCTGCACCTCCTCTACCCTCCTCCTCCACACACTCATTTCTAGTCTACGTATCACAGCTTCCACGGCACACACACACATACATACACACACACACAACACAGATGAACACTTACTTGTACAAGCGCACACACATATGCCCATATCTCCACACACATATGTACAAAGATTTTATATATATATATATATATATATATATATATATATATATATATATATATATATATACGTTCCAATATCCTGTTGCTCCCACAGTGTAGGCATGCATACACTCACATACCTCATCCTCTACCCCACCTCCCCCTGCACCCCCACCTCCCCCTCACACACACACACGCACGTGCACAGAACTGACACTTGTGTACACTTACACTCTCGCGCATGCACAAACGCACTCAAAAATACAGACCCACACATGCACACAAACACACACATACACACACGCACAGAGGCTGATTGGCCGCAAGAGGGATGGGAAAAGATCTCTGATGCCAAGAAAGTGGCGTCTAGTGTGTTGCTCAGTCTATTGTATTTGGAAAAGCCCACAGAGACTCTGTTCCGTTTTGAAGAAATTTGCGCAATGTTGGTTTGGAATGGGAGAGGAGGAAGAAACATCGAACATCTTACCTTACTTCTCTGGGCAAAGATTCTGTGCAAATCCACATCAGCACGCACACTCCACAATTAGGCCTGTCTATAATGCCTCTTAGCAGGTCCTCTTTATCGACGGAAATCATGTCGAACACAATCTTTGTATGACTGTACATTCTTCACACTCCACCACATAACACGCACTCATGTTTTTGTTCAGACTGAAGACTGCGCAACTCACACTTTGAAATTTCCACTCCATATTCACAAAGTGAACACATAACACTAGGTAACGAGGTTGAAGAAAAGTGAATTCACATTTTTCTCTCTCCCATCTTGCTTTACACACACGTTTTTCATCATCTACCAAGCTGGCTCAATATGCGGATGGTATTGCTATATGGATTCAGACATCCTTGAGGAAAAGGACAATCCTACATTACATCAATTATGTACAGAAACATTTTCAGGGTGAACTCGATAGACTGAGTAGCTATATGCACTCTAACGGTTTTGAGTTTTCTGTAGAAAAAACATTTGATCCTCTTTAATAATGGTTATAATCCCAGCAAACTACCACGATTTTTTGGGGAGGACGTGAAATATTTTTTCAAGTCGGAAATAAAATTTCTTGGGATCCTATTTACTTCAAAACCAAACTGGAAGAAACATTGATTCAATAGTGACTAAAGCAGTTAAAAGTTTAAATTTCTTAAAAATTGTAAGTCACTCCCATTGGGGACAAGACTCCTTTCACATTTAGCGACATCTCTCGTAAGATCAAGATTGACCTACGGTCAAGAAATCTTTTCTGCTCCGCAGACGTTTCTAAAGAAGCTGCGAATAATTGACAGTATAGCTGTGAAACTGGCTTTAGAGGTACCTGTGCATACTAAGACCT
Source organism: Babylonia areolata (assembly GCF_041734735.1). Classification (NCBI taxonomy): domain Eukaryota; kingdom Metazoa; phylum Mollusca; class Gastropoda; order Neogastropoda; family Buccinidae; genus Babylonia; species Babylonia areolata. Next base: position 28,142,644 of record NC_134897.1, on the reverse strand, counting down.
CAGAAGCCTATAAGCTTGCGGGTTTTCTACCACTAAATGAAATCAGAAAATTAAGTTCTGCTAAATACATTGTGAGATGTACAGCAGTGGATGATTCTGATGAATTAAATATTAGATCTGATATTGATTTTACAAAAAATGCACAAAATAATTCAAATCTACAAACCATTCGCACACGTGTCAGATATTTTAAATTCTTCAGACATTGATTTACCCGATATGGCACCTCGTGTTCTGGTGCCACCTGTCCCTCCCTGGGAGTTAACAAAAGCAAACGTCAACATATGTGCTTCTGACACAACAAAAGGAGAATCTCCACATATAATAGCAGCATCTGTCAGAATTGAATTAGAAGAAAATTTTTTATTCTCATTTAAAAGTTTACACTGATGGCTCGGTTCTGGAAGATAGCAATGCATATTATTTAGGTAAGGGTCATTCACTTTTCACAGCTGAATTGGTGGCCATCCTTATGGCTTTTAATCATCTTTTTGATATACCAATCATAGTAAGTAATATCCTATTTTGTGTTGATTCTCAATCTGTTTTAAAAAGTTTGCTCCTTTTTGAGAATAATCAAAGAGAAGATTTATTGTTTGAAATTAGGTACTTATTGCACTCCCTATTCGTGAAGGGTACAAATGTTGATTTTTGTTGGACACCACACTGGATTCCTTTATAACGACCAAGCAGACAGGGCAGCAAAAAGGGGAGCAAAGAATCATATAGATATACATAAGTATATTGCCCATTGTCATACAAGGAAATAAGCAATATACTAGAAAGAGACTTTTATAGGTGCTTGAATTCAAGTCTAAAACCTCGTCAGTTGACTCAGACTTTGGTCGATTCGCAGACCAGTTCTGAGGTTTAGCTCTATTATCAAATTCATTACGGACCAAGTATTGTTCTAATGTCAAGTGCATATGCTTTAGTAACCTGACAATTAAGCATATAATTTTTGACTGTAGCTTGATAAACGCGGCCTTATGAACAGGAAAGTGTGTCTTCACAAGTGACTGAGAACGTTGATGTTTTTGACTTTTTGCATTCATTATCAGTTGTTTCACTTGTCATTTTAACGACTTCTCTTTTACGGAGTCCTTTAATAATTTCCTGTATTTGTATTTAGATATTTTTTTTCAGATTTCACCCTCATTTGTCCAGTTTCTCACAACCCTCCATTCATTCACATCTCCCAACCCTTTCAACCGATAATACTCAAATGTATTCATAAATATTTTAAAAAATTGTCTTCAATCACAGATATGTGTGACGGGACATTAACTCACTCAGTACGGCCAGTCCTCTCTTCTCCTCTACACAGACCCCTCGGATGTCCAGTGGGTGTCTGAATGACCCAACCTTTAGCTTCCGTCGTCACAATTGTGGTATCTTTGTCAACATTCACCTCTTCAGTATAAGAGCCTTCCGCTTGCAATATTTTGATGATGGTAACTGGGGTGAAACGCTGTTAACGTCGTCTCTTTCGCCGTTCGCCGAACAAAATTCTTCCTCCTCCTCTCCCATCACATCTTTTTGGTACCATGATCCAAATGTTGTGAATTCTGTCATGGAGTCAATTTCCATTTTTGTGTGGTCGTCTGAACTTTTTTCTCCGCACCACAACCTTTCCAAGTGAGTTGAAGCCCTCCGTGTGTGCACGGCTGAAGCCTCGTTCCTTTCAAACTGGTCTCTTATCCCCGAGCACGTGTGAGAAGGGGTTCACAAACCTGACATTCTCACGGCGTGTTGCACGGGTTGCTCGTGATAAAATGTTCGAAGTTTTCGCTGTGTCAGCCGAGACCTCCCACAGTGGAAAACTGACGTCAAGACCCAAGCACCGAACAGCTTGACCCTGAGGGCTTTGTTGTGGGTAAACTTGACAAACAAAAAAACGAAACAAAAATAATCAACAAATCCAGTTAGTCAGCGCGCGCGCCCGCTCGCTCGCGTGTATGTGTGTGTGTGTGTGTGTGTGCATCCTCAGTGCTTATATTGGAATAGCATGGGCATTATCAGACCGACATGCTCTGCCTGATTTATTTAATTTCTCAAGTTATCACGGCTGTGAGTCCTCTCTGTGCGCCATTGTCTTTCTGTCTTTCCGTTTGAACAAGTGACCTGACTGCATACGATTATTCAGATCTTCGAATTTATTATTTTCCAATTGAAGGCACCCGTAAACAGGTCAGACTTTCGAGCACGTGGTACATGTGATACTTCAGGGTTTATATATGCACGCGCGCGCGCGCACACACACACACATACAATTTATGCACAAACGCTCGTTCAACCTCGCCCCACGAGTGCACAGACACATGATCCAGTCTGGACATGACAAAGACACAAACAAGGTGTTTTTTTGGTGTTGCTGCAGTCGCAAGGTAGCAAGGGATTGACTATCTGACAGAGCGCTGGAAAGGCAGATCTACAGACGTCAGTGATGTGGCTGTAAATGGACAGAAATTATCATGGGATCAGAGATAACGGATCCAAGATCACGTGCCAATGGGGAAAATGAAAAGGTAGCTTGTTGCGCCTGCAGAACGACTTGGGACGGACGGAAAAGACCTGTTTGAGTGAATGAGAACTCAATTTCATCATTGTTTAAAACTTTTTTTTAGGGGTGGAGGGGTTCGGGTGGGGGTGGGGTGAGGGGGGTGGGGGAGAGTGTCCGTGTCTATTATGTAAGCGTACACACAATTATATAAGAGGCATACAAAACCAAGATATTGCCAATGGACAACCCCCACATCCTTCACAAAATTAGGCATACATGTGATACCAGGCATACAAATCAAAACTTGCAGACTATTACAGGCGACAGTTCACATGAGCTCCTTTAAGCTACATGCGACAGCACGCTGCTTCTTCTTCTTCTGCGTTCGTGGGCTGCAACTCCCACGTTCACTCGTATGTGCACGAGTGGGCCTTTACGTGTATGACCGTTTTTACCCCGCCATGTAGGCAGCCATACTCCGTTTTCGGGGGTGTGCATGCTGGGTATGTTCCTTGTTTCCATAACCCACCGAACGCTGACATGGATTACAGGATCTTTAACGTGCGTATTTGATCTTCTGCTTGCTTATACACACGAAGGGGGTTCAGGCACTAGCAGGTCTGCACATATGTTGACCTGGGAGATCGTAAAAATCTCCACCCTTTACCCACCAGGCGCCGTCACCGTGATTCGAACCCGGGACCCTCAGATTGACAGTCCAACGCTTTAACCACTCGGCTATTGCGCCCGTCGACACACGCTGCAAAAAAACAAGTAAATGTGAAAGAATCAATCTGTCTCATCCACATCTCCATCCACACCCAACCCGAACACGTGAATTTGAAAAAGCTATTTATGGCAGAAAAATTTGTATTCATCAAGGTCTTGATTCATGACATTATTTTCATAGTTGGTTTGATGATAAAACATATGCGTGCATTAAAATGAGCAGTTGCATTAAGGTTGAATAATGCATAAAATGTTAATGCAATAAAACGAACTCTTGGGAAAACTGAACTGTCAGGAAAAAACGATTCTCACCTATTTAAATACAAAATCACATATGTTAAAATGTATGCAAGGAACAAATTGTGATGCTAGGAATGTATTTGACATAGATTGAAAACAACGCATGAAATTATGTGGCATGAATTATACACACAAATATTAACAATAAGGACGACCTCACACAATGCATACACTGTAAATCACACCTGCCCCATTGGCATTCAGGGATTATGCATTCATGATGACATTGATTGTACAACAATATCACTGATGATTTATTTTTGTGTGTGTGTGCATTTTTGCAATTATGTATACCTGATTTTTTGGGGTCTCTCTCTCTCTCTCACGTTCTGAATACATTAGATATTTTTCGTATCATTCTCATGATGATACCTACTCAAATCAAGCACAAATACAGTTACATGGTATCTATACAATTCTGCAACTGCTACTGCAAATGCTGTTTTATTTTGTGTACCCAGTATTTCAGAGAGCATATTGCTCACAAATATACACACAATGAAATGTGCACAAACATTTTATGAAAAAAAATGACAAAAAAAGGAACAGAAAATTATGTAAAACAACATCGAATTATGGCTGCGTATTCTATAAATATGTATCAAAGACAAACGTCCAGCATTTCAACTGCTCAGCATTCATTTTTCCTCCGTATGTCTCCTGTTGGAATAGAATTGACGAAACAAAACTTACACTAAATCTCCCTGACGTAATCTATCTATTCCTTTCTGTTCCTCACAGCCCCACCGACCACGCAATGTCTTATCGGTCCCGCAGAACCTGGGGGGAAAGAAAAAAAAAAGCAGAATGAAAATTCAACGAGACCCAAGTACAGTCACGTTTTGTATGCCCACACACCTGTCATGCCCTAGGCGCCAGCCAATCCGGTAAGTTTTCACCACACACACACACACAAAGTATAAACAATAATTATAAACATACAAAAAAGCCAACCGACACCCCCCACGTCCATGGCTTAAAGAACGGACATGTTCGTTAGTCTGTTCATCTAAGATGATGATATTAGACTGAAAATAAATGATATTATTATTATTATTATTATTTGGATTATTATCATTCCTATCATAAAAGAACGGACACAGCATAGTAAGAGTATCCATTTCTATCAGGTTCAGAAAAAGACAAAAAAATATTCAAGACTTTCATACAAAACCCCCTCATTGAAGGTGAACGGACTAGCAAGACAGAAAGGTAGAGACGACAGAAAAAAAGAGGGGTGAGGGTGGGGTGGGGGAGTGAGTAACGGAGCGAGCGAAAGAAAAGAGGAAAACTGAAGCACAGATTTCTCCAGGAGGAGATACCATGCATTCTGAAAAGAACCCCGGCAAGAAACACGGAGGACATATCATCATCATCATTATACCCGTCTATCATCTTAATAAAAAAAAAAGACAAAAAAAAAAAAAAGACATTGTCCTCCATTCTATAGCCTTTCATCTCTCACCCTCCCACCTTCCAAGTCATCCGTGTTAACAGATTCTGTCCCCCCCCCTCCCATTCCAAGTTATCAGCGTTAACAGATTATGCCCACCCCCCTTTCCAAGCCATTCGTGTTAACAGATCACGTTCTTCCCCAATTCCTTACAAATCATCGGTGTTAACAGCTGCTGCCCCCCCCCTCTCCCGCTTCCAAGTCATCGGTGTTAATAAATTCTGCCCCCCCCCCTCACTTCCCAGTCGTCAGTGTCAACAGATACTGCCCCCCCCCCCGCCTCCCCACTTCCAAGTCATCGGTGTCAACAGATACTGCCCCCCCCCCCCGCCTCCCCACTTCCAAGTCATCGGTGTCAACAGATTCTGTCCCCCCCCCCATCCCCCCAAACACTTCCTCCCCACTTCCAAGTCATCGGTGTCAACAGATTCTGCCCCCCCCCCCTCCCCCCAAACACTTCCTCCCCACTTCCAAGTCATTGGTGTCAACAGATTCTGTCCCCCCCCCCTTCCCCCCAAACACTTTCTCCCCACTTCCAAGTCATCGGTGTTAACAGATTCCTCGGAAATGTCGTTGGATGGGCATTGTGGCTGTCTCCACTTCAAGAGAAGCGCTCACCACCTGGCTGTGCAGGGAATCAAACAGGTTTTTTTTAGTGGGACGGTGTCCTGCACGCGTTAGAACAGAACAGGCACCACTGACCGTCAAGAAAAAGCAGCTGCGCAGGGTCTCTTGTGGAGTGTGGTCTCATGGCGACTTTGTGGACTGCCAGTGCTGGCGCTTCAGCGAGATGGCTGTGTGTATGGGGGACTGAGGTTAAAATCGGCTTGAGAGTGATGTCACTGAGAAAACACACACACACAAAAAAAAAAAAAAAAAAAAAAAAAAAAATCAAGAAAACCAGAGAGAACATCCCCCCCCCCCACCCCCCACCAAAAAGTTACGTTCAGCATGTGTCTTCCCCATAAGCACAAGAAACAACAAGAGTTGTTTATGTTGTGAGAACAACTTTGTACAGACACGCAAAGAAATTAGATGTGTCGGAGGAAATGAACATCATCAATATTAAGCCTTTTAATGACGGCCTTCTTTCTTCGCCAAAGGACAGCCCCAATTATGAACTTCACAAAACAAGTTGAAATCAAATCATCTCTGGGCCTTACCGTTTTGTAAATATTTACCTACTTAAAGACTTCATGAAAGCAAGTAAGTATTTAAAAAATGGTAAGACCCAGAGATGATTTGAATTGTGTACGCTGTACATGGTCTATAACTTACATTTCAATAAATACACAAACGGCCGTTTCACGGACACGTGTACAGTTTGAAAAAACAAAACAAAACAAAAAAAAACAGAAAAAAACCCATGTTTCAGGCAGACATTTACAGTTATTCAATGGTTTATAAACGATAGTTCTGTTTTTTTTTCTTTGTAAAAAATAAAAACAAAATCAAAGTGTATAATAATGCAAGAAAGCATCTCGGGTTATATGAGTGGTGCTTATACACTGTTTATCACACACCGCTGTTTGCCGAGAATTCAGCATTATTTCACCACGTCCCCCATGACGAAATAATGAGTGTTCCCAAGTGGTCCTCAACTATTTGTGCACCGTGTAGGACAGCTGACATGACCGTCCGTTCCCTCTCCTGGGTGAACGTGTCAGATGTTCGGGCATATATATATATAATTATATGATAGTCAGTCGTGTTCAACTTTGACTTTCAGAACAGCAGAGGAGGCAACTGTCGTTACAATTATCTGGGCTAGAATTTGATTATAGTGGAGAGTGTCTTGCCTAAGTTACATCCCCATTCTCTCGGCCAAGAGGGTTTTAGGACAGTCGGTGATGGGATGGTTCCCAAAGGCCAGCTAGCCCCCAAGGGTGCAGCACTAAGAGCCAGTGCAATCTTGCCTTGTATATAATGATATTCTTATTACGCTATTCCTTCTTCATACACTCACACCAAGACTTGAGCAAAACCACAAGTAAAATGTCAACTTCGTAAAATTCTAGCTAGAATGGGGTAAAATATACTTGCGAAGGTTGCCAGAGATTACAAAAAAAACTTTGAAGTAATGTAAATGCAGTTTATATAACTTTTGCTAAGCCGTATGAATCAAATACTACAACCAACCTGTTCACATTTTAATACTTCCGAGGGAAAGTCCATTACAACCGAGCAAAAGTTATGTCTGAAAACAACAAAAACAAATGCCAAACCTTATCAATCTTTTTTCTCTGTACTAAACAAACAAACAAAGAAAAAGGTGTAATTTATGGTAGCAATCTTGGAAATATTCTGTTACTTCTTTCTTTACTGATGTAGAAATTATTTAATCACACGATCTGCACTGCTGGGTCTCCTCTAGATAGTATTTTTCCTAAGTCTGTTTCTGATAATCTTCGAGGACTGGTGTACAGAGAGACAGACAGAGATATATTCTCTCTCTCTCTCTCTCTCTCTCTCTGTGTGTGTGTGTGTGTGTGTGTGTGTGTGTGTGTGTGTGTGTGTGTGTGTGTGTGTGTGTGTGTGTGTGTGTGTGTGTACACCAATCCTCGAAGATTATCAGAAACAGCCTTCGGAAGAAAACTATCTAGAGGAGACCCAGTAGTATATATATATATATATATAAAATATTATGTGTGTGTGTGTGTGTGTGTGTGTGTGTGTGTGCGTGCGCGAGCGTGTGCGTGCGTGCGTGTCTGTATGTAGTTTTACAATAGCCATATGACATAAATGAATGGAAAACCGGATAAATGTCATTTCTCAATATCAGATAAATAAATAAACAGATAAGTAAATGAATGAATAGATGAATGAATGAATAAGTAAACAAATAAATAAATAAACAAATAAACAAACAGATGAATGAATAGTGGCGATATCGATAAAGAGGGGGGTGGGGGTGGGGGTGGGGGTGGGGGGCTGAAATAAAAGGTTACCTTTTTCACAGTCATGCTACTAGAAACCACTGAGTCTGAACACAGGCAGTAAAGGAATGTAAAATTTAACTCACTCAGTACGGCCAGTCCTCTCTTCTCCTCTACACAGACCCCTCGGATGTCCAGTGGGTGTCTGAATGACCCAACCTTTAGCTTCCGTCGTCAGAATTGTGGTATTCTTTGTCAACATTCACCTCTTCAGTACAAGAGCCTTCCGCTTGCAATATTTTGATGGTGGTAATTGGGGTGAAACGCTGTTAACGTCGTCTCTTTCGCCGTTCGTATGGAGAGAGTTAAAACCTACCAAGACACATGTCTCCTTGTTCATACTCACTTCAGACCCCCAGGCCCCCCTCTCCCTCCTAACCCCCCCTCTCTGCAATTTTCTGAAGTGACCGAAACACTGGAACAACACGTCTACAATGAAAAGACAGAAAGACTGTCAGTCAGAAGATGATGATGCAATGAAATTGATACGACATACTAACAAACAGTACAAGACCAGCGTCCATTCCTACAGCTCTGCATTTGTTCTCAAATCATAATCATACATGAGGATCATTGAAACAAAATAATACACACACACACACACACACACACACACACACACACACACAGACATGATGATCATCAAACACACACACACACACATCATAATCAATGACCTGGTCCCGGGAATTGCAAACACGTGCTGTGCTCATTTGTCCAGCGGATAAAATGTACACCACTTTCGGTTTCAGCTTCAAGGAGGCGTCAAAGCGTGAGGACTGATCCATATACGCAACACTACATCGGCAAAAAGAAAAAGGAAAGAAGAAGAAGAAGAAGAAGAAGAAGAAGAAGAAGAAGAAGAAGAAAAAAAGAGAACGGTAAACGCCAAATCTCCCCATGAACCAAACGCGCCGATCAGGCCTTGGCAGGTTTGAGTAGGTTTGTGGAGAATATTCACCAGAATAAAAAAGAAGAAAAGAAAAAAAAGAAAGAAACAAAACGAAGCTGGAAACATGACAATAATTTGTTGTAGTAGTGTCAAAGATACGTAGATGGAAAATGTTACACATACAGACAGATAGGTAGACAGATAGATAGATAGATACATAGATAGATGGATAGATAGATAAATAAATGAATAAATAAATAAACCAATGAATACAATGCAATATAATATAGTAAAGTTTATGTGTAAAAGGCAAATGATTGAAAAACAAAAGACGTACACCATTATAAACAACATCACCTGTGGTCATGGGTCGTGGTCACTCTCTCTATCTGTGGTGTGTGTGTGTGTGTGTGTGTGTGTGTGTGTGTGTGTGTGTGTGTGTGTCTCGAGACTATATTTCCATTGGTATGGCAATATTACGTATATTGTAATAACAATGATGAAGATGATGATAATAATAACTATCATTATCATTATTATTATTATTATCATCATCAGCATCAGAATCATTATTATTATTATTACTATCATCATCATCACTATTATCATAATAATGATAATAATAATGATAATAACTATTATTATTATTATCATCATCATTATCATGAATTTGCGTTCTCCGTTCGCCTGACTGTGACCAAACAGAAACCAGGTATGGGAAAAAACACAGGGCATGCAGGGTTACGTTTCCACCCGTACCCCTGTTTTCTCGCCTCTTTCTAACAGCCGCTTCACACACGGTATCAGCGAGCCACGTGGTTATAAATAACCGCATGGGCGTGAAAAGAAAAAAAGTGAACCTGGCTCAGACGATCAATCACTAACAATAGAACGTGACCCACTTTCGACAAAATAATCATTTAAGATTAAAACAATCGTTTATAAAAACGTATACACAAGTAATAAGATAATCAAACCTTCATGATAAATCATACCCATCTCTAGTTAGAAGAATTATTCAAAATAAAGGCTACCACACACAGGAAAAAAAAAATCGCTCTAATAAAGTAAGCGGAGTACGTAAATTAAGAGTTGTATCCTGGCGGTAACGCGTCCGTCAAGGAGGCGAGGGAGTCAGTCTGAGAACACAGGTTGGAGGACCACACTCACCAGTCTTTTCTGCCCCACCACTAGACCTTGAGTGGTGGTCTGCACGCTAGTCATTCGGATGAGACGATAAACCCAGGTCCCGTGTGTAGCATACACTTAAAAGAACCCACGGCAACAGAAAGGGTGGTCCCTGGAAAAATTCTGAAGAGAAAAATTCCCTTTGCTGGAAAACAACTACACTTGTCGGCAGAAAAGAAAGGGTGGCGCTGTACTGCAGCGATGTGCTGTGCCTGTGGAGAACAGCCCGAATTTCACACAAAGAAATCTGCTGTGACAAAATGTTATACAATACCGGCACAACACGATCTATAACAATACATCGTGGATAACAAAGTGCGCCCTACTAGGGCAAATCATTTATAGCAAAGTATACCTGCATTTAGGCAATCATTCTGCAATAAAGCACACCCCACTCTGACGAACAGTCATCACAATTGATAACGAAGACCCATTTAGACAATCGTTTATAATAAAGGGTAAATATCCCCATCAGTCCAGCCACAGATGATCGGTCTGGAGACAGCGACAGAACATAACGCCAACCTGATCACAACAACAATAACAACAACATAAGTTCTATTGCGTTTACGAACGTCTGACACATAACAGTTACACTTTCCGTGTCCACCCCACACTGTTCGTACATAACACCAATGCCAACACCTTATTGTTGCAAAACACAGGAAAGTGTATGGGCCCACGTGTATGTTGAGGCTGGTACAGTGTCACTGCAGACCGCCTTGCCACATTCTTCTGCACACTTTTCCTCCTTGTCCACACAGGCGCCTGAATAGTGCATTCTTTGTTGTTGTTTTTTCACACAGGCGCTTGAACTGTCCATCATTTTCACACAGGCACCTGAATTCTACAGCTTGACTGAAGACCAAGGCGCCGATCTTGGAGGCGCTATACGTGGCGCCACGAAGAAATCACCCAGTCAGTCATAAAAAAAATGCAACATCACAGACTCTGAGTGAAAAGTTATCATTATAATTATTTTGTTAATAAGAAATTAAAATTGCTTTACTGATGATCAACACTACACAAAAATACAAGGGGACCCCCCCAAAAAACAAAAAAAAAACAAAACAAAAACAACAAAAAAAAAAAACAAAAACAAAAAAAACCCCCCCAAAAAACAAACAGTGTGCACAATGGTAAACAAACGTGTGGCAACCATGAGTTTCAAACCCTCCAACAGGTTCTTCAAACAGGTGGTGAGCATTCTTCCAGCCAAGAACTGCCTTCCTTCCTTCCTTCCCTCCTTCCCTCTCCACTTCCCCAGCCTGCCTGATTGACAAGTCGAGTCACCCTCGAACCGGACCGTTCATTCTTTCACTGGACACGCCAAGAAGAAGCCATGTCCCCGGAAACGGAAACACGTCACCTCATGACGGAAGAGCGGTATAAAAAGGTCACAGACACCAAGGTCACCAGGACTGCCCGCGCCGGGGAGAAACAGGGCTGCCCATTGGCTGCCCCCGTGTACTGCTGTATGTTCTCCGCTGAAACAACACACAACCATGCACACACACACACACACACACACACACACACACCGAGGACTTTGGTGATCCATACGAACTTTATACTCATTTACTGTACATTCGGATGAGCTTAACATGGCAGAGACAAACCAGTGACTTCATGTTGGAATGACAGGAGGCCACACTTAACAGCGAATATCCGAACACATATTCTCAGACAGAGACAGACAGACAGACAGACAGACAGGCAGAAAGACAGCGCATTATAACAGTAATTTATCCAGGGAAACGTAAATCAGCGGCCGAGAAGGGAGATAAATTGTGGAATGATAAAAATCAGTGTGCAGCTTGCTGTTTTATGTCCCCCTTTCTTGTTTTGCTTTATTTGAATTTCTTTTTTTTTGTTGGTGTTGTTGTCTTTCATTTTTGTTTCATCCGAATCCATTTCCTCCTCCGTTGAGTCTTGCCCAATTCACTGTTCAGTTATGAACTGTGATTGGCAGAGGATCTTAATGTGGAACTAAACTCCACCGTGTGTGTGTGTGTGTGTGTGTGTGTGTGTGTGTGTGTGTGTGTGTGTGTGTGAGAGAGAGAGAGAGGAGAGAGAGAGAGAGAGGTGAGAGAGAGAGAGAGAGAGGTGAGAGAGAGAGAGAGAGAGAGGTGAGAGAGAGAGAGAGAGACAGAGACAGAGACGGACATACAGAGAGATACAAAAAGACACAGATACGGATACGGAAGTGTGTTTAAGATGGCTTTATTGATGTCAAGTCCTGATGTTACTGTTGTTCGTAATTTATCTTTGTATCTGTACAAGACTTTTAAGTTTAGAGAAATAGCTACGTCATAAACTGTTCAGTTCTAGTAACTCTCTCCATACGAACGGCGAAAGAGACGACGTTAACAGCGTTTCACCCCAATTACCACCATCAACATATTGCAAGCGGAAGGCTCTTATACCGAAGAGGTGAATGTTGACAAAGAATACCACAATTCTGACGACGGAAGCTAAAGGTTGGGTCATTGAGACACCCACTGGACATCCGAGGGGTCTGTGTAGAGGAGAAGAGAGGACTGGCCGTACTGAGTGAGTTAATTCTAATTAACGCAATGTCTTTGTATCCGGTTTACTTATAGTGTTCTCTGTACATCGTACTATATGTATTAGGAATTGTTCACCTACCCCTCCAGTAGGGGGCATGACCTGGGATGAATAAATCATCCATATCCGTATCCGTATCCGAAAGACAGAGAGAGACACAGAGAGAGAATTTCCTCCGGTCTTTCCTGTGACTTATCTCCCGTCTTTTCCGACAGAGAGTGGAGATATGTTGTGAACTGATAAGAATCAGTGTGGAGCCTGATCTTTTATTGTCCCCGTGTTTGTTTGTTTTTTTTTTTTTTTTTCCATTTCATTTCTGTTAAATGTTTGTCTTCTTATTAAGCGCGTTGGGTTACGCTGCTGGTCAGGCATCTGCTTGGCAGATGTGGTGTAGCGTATATGGTTTTGTCCGAACTCAGTGACGCTTCCTTGAGCTACTGAAACTGAAACTTCTTATTGACTCACTTGTGTAAACAAAGTGAGTCTATGTTTTAACCCGGTGTTCGGTTGTCTCTCTCTCTCTCTCTCTCTCTGTGTGTGTGTGTGTGTGTGTGTGTGTGTGTGTGTGTGTGTGTGTGTGTGTGTGTCCCCGTGTGTCTGTGCGTCCGTGGTAAACTTTAACATTGACATTTTCTCTGCAAATACTTTGTCAGCTGACACCAAATTTGGCATAAAAATAGGAAAAATTCAGTTCTTTCCAGTCATCTTGTTTAAAACAATATTGCACCTCTGGGATGGGCACAAAAATAATAAAAGAAGCCTAATTATATGCAAACTGCATTTACTGTTATATTTATATTTTTTGTATTCTCTAAACTTGGCACTTTGACCTCTTATTCTGACACAACAAAAAGAGGAGTCATTATTATCATTTTTTGTTCAAACATGAACTTCTTTTGCTAAGCATGGAGTTTTTTTTATTCATTTTGCAAACGTTTTGGTGCAGATAGTAAAAATAGGGAAATTACTCTGTAATTAATGCTAGGGGACTTAATTTATCACAAGTGAGTCTTGAAGGCCTTGCCTCTCTTGTTTTATTTTTGTTTTATCCGATTCCGCCACCCCCTCTGTATAGCTGAGTATTCACCACAATCACTGTTCTGTTATGCGTTTGAAAGAAAATCTTATGTGAATCTGAGTTGTGTGTGTGTGTGTGTGTGTGTGTGTGTTTGTGTGTGTGTGTTGTGTGTTGTGTTGTGTGTGTGTGTGTGTGTGTGTTGTGTGTTGTGTTGTGTTGTGTGTGTGTGTGTGTGTGTGTGTGTGTGTGTGTGTGTGTGTGTGTGTGTGATGATTATGCACAAATGCTGCAAGCCCTGCAACTCGAATTCATATATATCAAACTACATTTTCAAAGCTTTGTTCAAAAAGACATCGCAATGGGAGGGGGGGGGAGGGGGGGGGGAAACAGGACATTAGAATTCTGAAACCTTTGAACAGAAAATAGAAAATAAGTCCTCACCTCGCTTGGAGTTTACGGCATCTGAAAAATAAGAGAGAGAAAATTAAATCAATGAATTAATCAAGTGAATGACCTCCACCACTTTTAATCTATTTGGGGTGAATGAACTTCGTGAATGTAACTGTACAATAACAGATAACGTATTATGGTCACGGAAACAACTTCAATGAAAAGACGTTTAGATTAAAAACAAGGGAGAAAAAAGTGAGAGAGCTAGGTATGCACACATGCAAAGACACGGACACACACACAGAAACACACCACAAACACAAACATGTGCGCGCGCACACACGCCTATATATATGTGCACACGCATGGACACACACACACCCACACACACACACACACACACACAGACAGAGAGAAAGAGAGAGAGACAGACAGACAGAAAGAGACACACACAGAGAGAGAGAGAGAGAGAGAGAGAGAGAGAGAGAGAGAGAGAGAGAGAGAGAGAGAGAGATAGATAAGGGGGTACAGTGAACTAACATTCAAAATCAAAATCTTACAAATTACGAAAGTAAATGATAAACTGCAAATGATAATCCACAAATTGGATAATGCACAACTAATAATGATTAACTACATTATGCACTGCGAAACTTAAAAGCCTTATATAAGTAAATAGGAAACTGTTATAAAATACTTTAGTTAGTTGATGACATAAGCATGGCAAGTCGAAATAGAGTAGGGTGTCTATAATATTTTTGTGGAAGTAACTTATGTCTGAGGTCACTCAAAGCAGGGCAACACAACACAAAGTGTAGTTCGGTTTCTTCAGCACGTCTGCATAAAGGACAACTAAGATCAGAGACACTGGGCTTTCGATGACGATAATGATGAAGAAATATGTCGGAAATTCCTAATCTGAACCTGGTTGTGATATGTTTCCAGTGCTTATCCATTTTCATTGACAGATAAGTTGGAATAGAGTGCATAGAAATGAACTGTCTGTAAAACTCAAATCTATCGCTTTCTTGAACATCAGACCATACTTGCCATATACAGTCAATTAATCTTGTTCGGAGTGCACTAATAGATAGATAGAGAAAGAGAGAGAGAGAGAGAGAGAGAGAGAGAGAGAGAGAGAGATGTAAACAAAGACGGATAGAGAGATACAGACAGACAGACAGTCGAGACAGAGAGAGACAGAGAGAGAGAGAGAGAGAGAGAGATGTAAACAGACAGATACAGAGATACAGACAGACAGACAGTCCAGACAGAGAGAGAGAGAGCGAGAGAGAGAGAAAGAGAAAGAGAGAGAGGGAGAGAGAGGGGGGGGGGGTTCGTAAACAAAGACAGAGATAGAGATAAAAGAGACAGACACATAAAGGCAAGAGAAAGACTAAGAAACAGGCAGACAGGCGGAAAGACAGCCAGCTAGCCAGCCAGCCAGCCAGACAACCAGAGACAGGTTCACAAAGTACCCAATCAGCACACAGCATGCGGAGCCCCATCTCCGTGTCGCAGTCGGTCGCAAATCATCCCCCCGTGCATAATGTACGAGACCCATCCTCCCCGGCTGCCCAAACCTTCTCCCATTTCACCCTCATCCCATCACCCACGTGTCGTACTAAAGCCATCCACCCGCAGCAGCATCGCACAGTTTCCAGCCGTTTTCATCCCAATCTCATCAAAACCCCGTGTACTGAATCATCGAACCACATCACAGTAACGCAGTTTCCAGCTTTCAGAAAAAAAAAAAATCTGATCTTTACTGTATCCAGGCAAAACGCCATCGAACCATATGTTAGTTTTTCTCTGGCTTTTAACCCCCCGCCCACCCCTCCTCCCCCCGAGGCACAGACCTTAAAACAAAAGACCTCCATGGTCTCTTATCTTGAGCCTTTTCCTCTGTCTGGCAACCATCAAGGCCCATCCTCTCAGTAGCTGTAGAGTGGAGTTTAACTCACTCAGCACGGCCAGTCCTCTCTTCTCCTCTACACAGACCCCTCGGATGTCCAGTGGGTGTCTGAATGACCCAACCTTTAGCTTCCGTCGTCAGAATTGTGGTATTCTTTGTCAACATTCACCTCTTCAGTATAAGAGCCTTCCGCTTGCAATATTTTGATGATGGTAATTGGGGTGAAACGCTGTTAACGTCGTCTCTTTCGCCGTTCGTATGGAGAGAGTTAACGACCTATCGGCAGTACGCCCGTAAGGTCAAGTTGTTCTGGACAGATGTCCGGCAGTAGTCGTTCGGTGGTTAAAGATGTTCAGTGCTGTGGTCCGTTCCTCTCAGTGTCTGTCTTTGTGGTTCAAGATGTTCAGTGCTGTGGTCCGTTCCTCTGTGTCTGTCTCTGGTGGTTAAAGATGTTCAGTGCTGTGGTCCGTTCCTCTCAGTGTCTGTCTCTGGTGGTTAAAGATGTTCAGTGCTGTGGTCCGTTCAGTGTCTGTCTCTGGTGGTTAAAGATGTTCAGTGCTGTGGTCCGTTCCTCTCAGTGTCTGTCTCTGGTGGTTAAAGATGTTCAGTGCTGTGGTCCGTTCCTCTGTGTCTGTCTCTGGTGGTTAAAGATGTTCAGTGCTGTGGTCCGTTCCTCTCAGTGTCTGTCTTTGTGGTTCAAGATGTTCAGTGCTGTGGTCCGTTCCTCTGTGTCTGTCTCTGGTGGTTAAAGATGTTCAGTGCTGTGGTCCGTTCCTCTCAGTGTCTGTCTCTGGTGGTTAAAGATGTTCAGTGCTGTGGTCCGTTCCTCTCAGTGTCTGTCTCTGGTGGTTAAAGATGTTCAGTGCTGTGGTCCGTTCCCCTCAGTGTCTGTCTCTGGTGGTTAAAGATGTTCAGTGCTGTGGTCCGTTCCCCTCAGTGTCTGTCTCTGGTGGTTAAAGATGTTCAGTGCTGTGGTCCGTTCCTCTGTGTCTGTCTCTGGTGGTTAAAGATGTTCAGTGCTGTGGTCCGTTCCTCTCAGTGTCTGTCTCTGGTGGTTAAAGATGTTCAGTGCTGTGGTCCGTTCCTCTGTGTCTGTCTGGAGGTCTTTATACCAGGTGTTCCTCTGTCAGCCTCTCTTCCTCTTCGCTTAACTCTCTCCATACGAACGGCGAAAGAGACGACGTTAACAGCGTTTCTCCCCAATTACCACCATCAAAATATTGCAAGCGGAAGGCTCTTATACTGAAGAGGTGAATGTTGACAAAGAATACCGCAATTGTGACGACGGAAGCTAAAGGTTGGGTCATTGAGACACCCACTGGACATCCGAGGGGTCTGTGTAGAGGAGAAGGAAGGACTGGCCGTACTGAGTGAGTTAATAAGGGTTCCATGTCAGGGCCTGTCTGGTGATACGTGACGCTGGTTTTCACAGCCTAATTACGTAAGCCTGTACTAAACCATCAAACACAGCATAATCTTGGACTTTTTCGTTTTTAGTCATTTTCGTTTTATTTATTCACATTTTTCCACAGGAAAAATATATAACATCTCCAGTTGGACTGCTTTTTCACAACGTTGAATACTAAGATAAAAATTCTGCGATTTTGCTGAATGGCAGATTTTTGGATGGAAGATTTATCTGAGTGTTTGAGCCTTAATTTCGTTTCCTGGAATATGTATAGTACTGGATAACCTGAGAGAAAACACAGTATTCTTCTTCTCAGCCACACTTAACATCCTTGGGATGTTTTGTTTCCCACGTCTCGTCTCGTTTCATGTGTTCAACTTATGAGGTGTCTTGGTCCTGAAAAATATCATTTCAAGTTATATAACCCAACAGATTTTCACATCCACAATACACATTTGTTTCCAGTACATAACAGATTAAATTTGCCAACAATGGTACTGACAGCCGCATGGAATAACTACAATTTTCAACACCTAGTTTGGCATTCATAATATTTTTTTTTTACCTATCATTTCATTTAGCAGTACCCTACAATCGGAAACCTAGCAATAATTTATCCTGATCTCATCCAATCATAAATATTCAATCATTTTTATACGCTTTTTGGACAAAAAGCGGATAAGAATTTGAATTCTCTCGTTTTTGAATAAGCGTCAAAACCGTTGGGTCGAGCTATTTTCTTTTCTTTTTTTTTTTCTTTTTTTTGCACTTCTGTCTTCAGGTGATTTGAGTGTGTTCTCTTTGCTACTCTGGAACTTTCTTCCAGTCTTTTTTTTTATTGGCGGGGGCGGGGGTGGGGGGGGGGTGGGGGTTTCCTTCTGTTTTGTCTGGAATTTCCCCCTGTCCTTTGTGGAACTTCCATCTCTGTCTTTTCTGAGAAACACTCGTCTTTTCTTTTCCTAAGTTTGCATCTAGTCTTTTCCGGAATTGTAATTTTATCATGTCTGAGGGTTTCCTTCTCTCTTTTCTACCCTATCTCCCTTCTGTTCTTTCCCGAGACTTTCCTCCTGAAATTTCTGAGACTTTATCTCTGGTAATGTCTCATGGTATGGTCATGTCATGAGATCATCAGGGCTTGCCATGACATTCCTGCAGGGCACAGTGCAAGGAGGGAGAGGGAGAGGCAGACAGAGGAAGAGATGGGAGGACAACATCCCAGAATGGGCGGGCTTGAGGTTGAGCGATACAATCAGGAGGTCAGAAAACCGAGAGGACTGGAGGATGGCGCCCCAACGGTCCACAAGACTACGGGATAGGTGAAGGTGAAGGTGAATTTCCGAAAGTTTCCTTTTGTCTTCTGTCGAGGCACAATCCTTTAAATAACCGTTCTTCCATTCATCTTGTCTTTGTGGCAGCCAACGTCATATCAAGTTGAAGATTCCAGTCTATCCAACATCACATCAAGTTGAAGGTTCCAGTCTATCCAACGTCACAAGTTGAAGGTTCCAGTCTATCCAACATCACATCAAGTTGAAGGTTCCAGTCTATCCAACATCACATCAAGTTGAAGGTTCCAGTCTATCCAACGTCACATCAAGTTGAAGGTTCCAGTCTATCCAACGTCACATCAAGTTGAAGGTTCCAGTCTATCCAACGTCACATCAAGTTGAAGGTTCCATTCTATCCAACGTCACATCAAGTTGAAGTTCTATTTTATCCAACGTCACATCAAGTTGAAGGTTCCAGTCTGTTCAGCGTCACATCAAGTTGAAGGTTCCAGTCTGTTCAGCGTCACATCAAGTTGAAGGTTCCAGTCTGTTCAGCGTCACATCAAGTTGAAGGTTCCAGTCTATTCAATCAGCTAAGGTAGAGAAAGTGAAGGGGCTGGAAGGGGAGGGAGGGAGAGAGAGAGAGAGAGAGAGAGAGAGAGAGAGAGAGAGACAGACAGACAGACAGACACAGAGAGAGACAGACAGACAGAGAGAGAGAGAGAGAGAGAGAGAGAGAGAGAGAGAGAGAGAGACAGACAGACAGACAGACAGAGAGAGAGAGAGACAGAGAGAGAGAGAGAGAGAGAGAGAGAGAGAGCAACTGGCCGACAGACAGATAGGTAGAGGGAGACAGACATGCAGGCGTTGAGACTTTCATTCATGTGCGTGCGTGTCTGTGCGTGTGCGTGTGCGCGTTATTGTGTGTTAGTGTTAGTGTTAGTGTGTGTGTGTGTGTGTGTGTGTGTGTGTGTGTGTGTGTGTTAGCGTGTGCTTGTGAGCGTGCGTGCGTGTGTGTGTGTGTGTGTGTGTGTGTGTGTGTGTGCGCGCGCGTGCGAGTGCGCGCATGTGTGTGTGCGCGCGCGCATGCGTGTGAGTATATCTGTGACCGCGCAAGAGTACGCGTGCTGGACTCGGACGAGTTGGGGGGGGGGGCGTGGGGCGATCCACAGAAAGCGGGGAAACGGTGTGTGTGTCCGCGGGTGGAGAAGCGAACGTACAAGTACTTTCTCGCAACACTCGCAGGCAATGTGAACCACCCCAACACCTCCCCACCCCCACCACAATAACTAACCACACCAAAAAAAACACCCACAAAACCCACGCGGTTTGACCCCGCCCCCCAACAACTACAACCACCACCACCGCCACCCACAACTAACCACTCCAAAACTTCCCACAGAAAACCCCCAACCCACCCGACTTGATCCCAACCCCCACAACTACAACCACCACCACCGCCACCCACCACTAACCACTCCAAAACCACCCAAAAAAACCCAACCCAACCGGCTTGACCCTAACCCCCACAACCACCATCACCCACCACCCACATCTAACCACTCCAAAAATCCCCCCCCCCAAATCACACACCCACCCGGCTTAATCCCAACTCCCCACACGCCACCACTACCCACAACTAACCACTCCAAACAAAACCCCACAAAACTTCAACACACCCTCCTTGACCCCAACCCCCTACAACCACCACACCCACCACCCACAACACACACACACACAAACAATAACAAAACAAAGAAACAAAGAAACCCCAACAAACCCAACACCCACCCACCGGGCTTGACGGTCAGCGTGACCCCGGCGAGCTGCGACCTCTCCGTGGAGCGACACACGTACAGCCCACCGTCGCTGACCCTGGCCCCTCGGATCTCCAGCACGCTGCTGATGCTGCCGGCCAGCTGCGTGGTCAGCGAGGCCGTTGTGGTGACGGTCATCCTGCCAGGAGGGTCCACCTGGGTGCGGAGGGGCCGGCTGTCCTTGAGCCACTCCAGGCTGTCCACCGCGATGTCCACCATCGTCGTGTTGCACTGCAGGTGGATCGTCTCCCCTTGCTGCAGGAAGTTGCGGCCGCTGATCTCTATTCCTTTGGGGTTGGTGGTGGTGGTGGTGGATGGACAGGACACAGAGAGACAAATGTTTTTTTTTTTCTTTCTGGTACTCCAGGGCGATAATCTGATTCCATAGAGGTGTGTGTGTGTGTGTGTGTGTGTGTGTGTGTGTGTGTGTGTGTGTGTGTGTGTGTGTGTGTGTGTGTGTGTGTGTGTGTGTGTGTGTGTGTGTGTGTGAGGGGGGGGGGGGGGGTTGGAGGCAGACACTGCAAGACAACAGCTATTCTTTATTCCACCACTGTTGATCTCTATCCCTTTGGTGGTGATGATGGATGGTGTATGACACGGAGAGACCATTTTCTTTTGTCCTCCAGGGCGATAATCTGTTTCCATAGGGGGAGGTAAGGGGTGTGTGTATATGTGGGGGAGGGATGTGGTTCATCCTTCCAGAACACAATAGCTATTTCATCCTTGCAAACAAGGTTCTATTCTTCATGTTTTCCTACTCCAATCAAAATTACAGTCTCAATGGGACGAAATTCATGATGGTGTACACGTAGAAAAGATAAAGTCCACTTGTATACTTATGTCCCCAATAAACATATTATCCAGTCCAAAGGAAGTAAAAGAAAAACGAGAAAAAGTAGAATTGTACAAAGCAATAAACCGTAGTTTACATGAAGGTAGAATGATAAGATATGGTCAAAACCATGCTTGAGTGCTTCTTATACAATACAAATACGCACACAAAGGCATAAACCACAAATCACAGCTATATTACTCTATTGGGACCCTCTATTTGCGTAGACACCACAAGACAGGTTCTGTTCAACAGTCCTCTGACCTCTATTGCTGGGTAGACGCCACAAGATAAACGAAAAGCGAAAGAAAAAAAGAAGAAACAAAGGTATACTCACTTGGAAATCTGGCGGCTGGTAATGCTGCAAAAAAAGAAAAAGAAAAAAAAAAGAATAACAATCACCATCATGATAATGATCATGATCGTCAGCATATCGTCATCATCATCATCATGATGTCGTCATAATTATCATCATCGTCATCAGCATCCTCATCGTATCTTCATCATCATCATCATCATCATCACCATAACCATCACAATCATTATCATCAACATCATCATCATCACGATAACCATCACAATCATCATCATCAGCATCATCATGTCATCATAATCATCATCAGCATGATCATCATCATTATCACCACCACCATCATCACCATCCTCCTCCTCCTCATCACTCCCACCAGAACAATCAACAGTACAACCTCCTCTAAGCGCAGTGCATCATCAGCAGTAGCCACTATTCTCACGTCTGTGTTGCACACTCTCCCAATATTTTTTTTTACCGGGATGTGTGTAATGGGCAAATGATGGTATCGCCGTGTAAATGCTTTCCCACCTGACGACCACACACACGTACACACACACACACACACACACACACCACCACCACACACACACACACCACACACACACCACACACACACACACAACACACACCCCCACACACACACCACACACACACACACACACACACACACACACACACCACACACACACACACACACACACCACACCACACACATCACACATACACACACACACACCACACATACACACACCAAACATACATACACACACCACACACACACACACACATACACCACACACACACACACACACACACACACAGTATACCTACCGTTCCCACAGAACCTTTGATTTACTTGTTGCCTAACGCCGTGCCGACTGTATTTTATACTGTACTGAATTGTTCTGTACTTTCAAGGTGAAAGGTGGCAAAATGGCTAAGTCCTCTCATCCGCAAATACAGAGTCCCTGAGAGTCTGGGTTCGTATCCCGCTCTCGCCCTTTCTCCCATGTTTGACTAAGCGTCTTGTCATTCGGATGGGACGATAAACCGAGTGTACCGTGTGCAGCACGCACTTGGCGCACTGAAAAAGAACCCATGGCAACGACTCAGAGTGTTGTCCTCTGGCAAAATTCTGTCGAAGAAATCCGCTGTGATGAACACGCAAAAAACACGCATGCACCCAAGGCCTGACAAAGCGCGTTGGGTTATGGCTGCTGGTCAGGCATCTGCCTAGCAGATGTGGTGTAGCGTATATGGGTTTTATCCGAACGCAGTGACGCCTCCTTGAGAAACTGAAACTGGAACTATTGTACTGTACTGCTACTTATATTATTTATTTATTTATTCATTTTTAACTATATTATTTATTTATTTATTTATTTACTTATTTACTTATTTATTTATTTATTTCATAATATATTTATTTATTTATTTATTTTTTCTCTCAAGGCCTGACAAAGCGCGTTGGGTTACGCTGCTGGTCAGGCATCTGCTTGGCAGATGTGGTGTAGCGTAAATGGATTTGAACCGAACGCAGTGACGCCTCCTTGAGCTACTGAAACTGAAACTGAAAGCTACTTTTTTTGTTTTTGTCATATCAGATTTCCCTGTGAGAAAATCGGGCCCTCTCTTTCCGCCAGGAGAGCACGTCACTTGAGTGCAGCGCCACCATTCCTTCCACCCCACTCCACCCCCTCCCCCCGCCTTTTTTTCCTGTCCGCCAATGTGCTTGTTTTCCCGTCAGTCAAAGTGGATGTTTCCACAGAATTTTTGCCAGAAAATTAAAGCTCTTGCTGGTGTTACACTGGAAGAAGGAACCACATTTGAGTTTTCTACTGCAAATTTGGCATGGGACCAGCAACTTATTTCCCTTGTTTTCAGTGAGTGAGTGAGTGATTGTGTGTGTGTGTGTGTGTGTGTGTGTGTGTGTGTGTGTGTGTGTGTGTGTGTGTGTGTGTGTGTGTGTGTGTGTGCGTGCGTGCGTGCGTGGATGTGCATGCGTGTGTGCGTGCGTGCTTTGTGTGTGTGTGTGTGTGTGTGTGTGTGTGTGTGTGTGTGTGTGTGTGCGCGCGCGCTTGCGTGTAACACCTACGTTCTGGACATTCTGCAGTACTGATTTCTAGTTCTCAACTGCTCATATTTTCTCTGTCCTCTTAATCTAGTTTTTTTTTAAATTCCTTTTTTTTCTGCCGGACATGTTGAAATTTTGTGTTTTGAAAAAAAAAAAAAAAAAAAAAAAAATCACGACCTAAAAAAAAAAAGAAAAAAAAAAAGAAAAGAAAAAGGAAGATTAACGAAAACCATACCAGAACCGAACATCACGAACTTTATGAATCTTTTATGTTTAGTGTCGGAAGTGAGAATCTAATTTCCCACTGCCTTTTTTGTTGTTGTAGATGATGCTGCAACCTCCCTCACCCCTCCCACACTAAAAAAAAAAAAAAAAAAGAAAAAAAAAGGATGGCTAGTTTATTGGCATGACATTCAGTTTTTGTAATGTTGCATGATATTTTCAGCGCAACTGTATTGCATTGCATTGCGTTGCATTACTTTGTTTGTCACAATAGATTTCTCTGTGCGAAATAGAGAGAGTGTCTCAAAAGAGGGAACGTGCTCACTCACTCACACACACACACACACACACACACACACACACTCACACACACACACACACACACACACACACACACACACACACACACACACACACACACACACACACACTCGCACACACACTCACACACACACACACACACACACACACACACACACACACACACACACACACACACACACACACACCGACGGTCGTTCATTAGATCACGACAAAACGCCAGACGTTCAATGCGACCTCTTCAGGCAAAAACGGCCGGCCCGACCCTGCAGGGAAACTCCATAGAACCTCACCACACAAACGGCGATACTCGCCGATACGTGAAAAGGGCACGTGGCTCCCGAACAAGTACACAGCAAAGTCTGCCAACTTTCCAGTCTGAAACCCCCCCACAGTGGACGTCAGTATGTTTCTCCTGTACAGTAGGGGCGCCTTTGGGGGCAAAAAAAAAAAGAAAGAAAAAAAAGGCTAATTCATTTTCCATGCATGCACGCAATAAGCACGCTGTCATCGGCTGGAAAATTTAATCTGGTAATAAAAAAAAAGAAAAAAAGAAGAAAAAAAAAAGAAAAAAAAAGAAAAAAAAAGAAAAGAAAAGTAAAAGAGACACTGAGACTGAGAGTTCTGATGAGTCTGGCGATGCTACACTAGGTATAAGCTGGAGTAGGCGTGTGTGGTGCTTCTACGTGCGCAACGGTTGTGTGTAGCACACGTGTGCCGCTTGTGTGCGTTTGTGTATGCGTGCGTCTGTGTCAGTGTATGCATCCGTGTGTGTATGTATGTATGTATGTATGCATGCATGTTAGAGTTGAGGCATAACTCGTTAAGGTCAAAGGTAAATATTTATAGGCTTTTACGACCATCGACCATGTTTCTCTTTCTCTCTCTCTCTGCCCCAGCAAGAGACATGGGTTTATTAAAAAAAAAAAATAATTAATTTAGTTAGTTTTTTTCTCAAGGTCTGACGAAGCGCGTTGGGTTACCCTGCTGGTCAGGCATCTGCTTAGCAGAGGTGGTGTAGCGTATATGGACGCCTCCTTGAGTCACTGATACTGATACACTCTACCCAACCCCCTCCCGCCCCATTTGTCTTTGTCTCTTGCTGGGTGTAAGCGCAAACGTGCGCTGTTCTTTCTATATTTTTTGTTTTCACCCCAAACAAACACAAAACATGCACTTCTCATTTGTTGAATTTAAACAGCAACGACGACGACGACGCCAACATTAGCATCATAATAAAACAGCAATAACAATGATAATGATAACAGCAGAGACAGAGAAAGAGAAAGAGAGAGAATTATCACCCTATATCTATTCATTCACACTTAAAATTATACTCAGAAATAAAATCGTAGGAAAAAACACACACACAAAACACACACAAAAAACAAATGGAGTCACAAACTAAACGTAAAGCTGCATAGGGAGAAATAAAGAGGAAAATGTGCACTTTATACAGATTTAATCAATACATTTCAGGAAAAAGGAACGATATAAGATCTGTGTTATTCATCAAGAGAGAGAGAGCGAGAGAGAGAGAGAGAGAGAGAGAGAGAGAGAGAGAGAGAGAGAGAGAGAGAGTGTGTTGGTGGAGGAAAACTGCACAGCTACATTACCAGAAAACATTTGACTGGTGAGAACTGAGAGATAAACTGAGGGTGTTAAAAGGAAATGGGGTGAGAACTGAGAGATAAACTGAGGGTGTTAAAAGGAAATGGGGTGAGAACTGAGAGATAAACTGAGGGTGTTAAAAGGAAATGGGGTGAGAACTGAGAGATAAACTGAGGGTGTTAAAAGGAAATGGGGTGAGAATTGAGAGATAAACTGAGGGTGTTAAAAGGAAATGGGGTGAGAACTGAGAGATAAACTGAGGGTGTTAAAAGGAAATGGGGTGAGAATTGAGAGATAAACTGAGGGTGTTAAAAGGAAATGGTTGCCTCACTCTCTTTCTCTCTCTTCTCTCTCCCCATTTCTGTCTCTGACTGTGTGCTTGTGCATGTGTGCAATGTTGGTTTTGTTGTTGTTGATTTTGTTCTTTGCTCGTCACAGACAGAAAATAAGTGCCCCTGATTTGTAGCAGTTAAACTAAAACGACGACGATATGGTAATAAATAAGACAACAACAACCATAACAATCATCACAACAACAATAATGATACCTGAGACGAAAACAAGATATACTACACCAAGTCGTTAAAAATATACAAACGGATGGTGACCGTTTCTTGCATTAGTACAACTGACAGAATAATCATGGTCTCACGCTTCTACCACCAGCTACCGTCTGGACGTTTCCAGTGACACGAAGACAGAGATAAATCAAGGCATATACATATATCACAAACAAACAGAAAGAGACGACTTTCTTACACAAATCCGACTGACAGAAGACTAATTATGGTTACACGCTTCCACCACGACCAGCTAAACTGAACCGATCCGAACAAAATTGGCCAGACTTTTTTCCAAGTGACCTCTTACGGTAATGGCTGACCGGACTCTGGATGAAGAAAATTCAAACGAACCAATCAGCCGCCGCCAGCACACGGCGTTATTTGACGACACGTCGGGACGTCACATGACTCCTTAACAAGTACAGCAAAGTCTGCCACGTTTCCAGTCCGATAGCCCCGCAGCGTACGACGGTATGTTCCTGTACAGGGGGGCTTCTTTTATATAGGAAAAAGACTATTTCATAATTCATATTCGTGTACCCAATTAGCATGTTGTCACTGGCTGGAAAATTTAACCTGGCAAGTAATAAAAGCGACAGAAAAACTGTTTTGAAGGGTCTAGCAAGGCTACAACACAGAGCAAGAGCGAGCGAGCGAGTAAGCTCCTTTTTAAGACAAAACTGACAATGCCAGTGTTAAATAGATAAGACGCATCCAGAGATTAATTACTGGCTGTGTTCAAGACACAATCATGGCATAAGAGCGTACACCACACACACACACACACACACACACACACACACACAATTCCCCCATTCACACAGAGCTGAAACGCACCACTTCACACTGCCATCATCCCACCCACACCCACTGAAGCCAGCAAGAGAGGCAATTGACGAGGAAGCGAGACGAGGTAAGTGGCATGGGGCACGGTTCTCTCTCTCTCTCTCTCTCTCTCTCTGTGTGTGTGTGTGTGTGTGTGTGTGTGTGTGTGTGTGTGTGTGTGTGTGTGTGTTGGGGGGTGTTCAGTGTTCTGTGTGTGTTGGGGGGGAGAGGGTGTGACTTCTGGGGGGGGGGAGAGGAAGAGACTACCTCCTCCCACCCCTCCACAACTTCCCCTAGCCCCTTCCCTGCTCCCTCCGAAAAAAAAAAGAAAGAAAAGAAACAGCAACCTACTTGCAAGAGAGAGAGAGAGAGAGAGAGAGAGAGAGAGAGAGAGAGAGAGAGAGAACTAGGGAACAGTGAAAATAAAAAGAGAGAAAATAAAGGAGAATCCGAGTTTCAGTTTCAAGGAGGTGTCCAAGCGTGCGGCCTGATCCATATTTATACACTGCGCCACATCTGCTCCCCCCCCTTTCTCTCTGTGTGTCTGTCTCTCTCTGTCTCTGTCTCCCTCTCTCTCCTTCCTCCTCTCTCTCTCTGTGTCTGTCTCTCTCTGTCTCTCTCTCCCTCTCTCTCCTCCCTCCTCTCTCTCTCAACCCCCCCCCTCTGTGTGTGTGTGTGTGTGTGTGTGTGTGTGTGTATCTATATTTATCTATCTATACACATATTTATACATACATGCACGCATACGTACATATGTATGCATAATATATAAAAGAAAGAAAGAAAACATACAAACACCTACATATATGCATAGAAAAACACACACACATACATCCACATACATATACATATATATATCCGCACACACACATATACGTACGTATACATAATGAAAAATAGAACAGGAAGACCCCCCCCCCCAATCCCCCCCCCTCCAAAACAACAACAACAACAATTAAAGATTATCTAAACCAACAACAACAACAAAACAAACAACCCCCCCAAAAAAAAGAAACAAAAACAAAACAAAACCAAACCAAAAAAAAAACCAACAACCACCAACCAAACAACCAAAACAAACAACAACAACAAATAACAACAACAAAAAAAACACGTGAACAACAAACAACCTCCACCTCACCTTTGACCTCCAGGTGCACCTGGTGCCGGAACTGCTGCCGGCCGCGCGCGTTCACCTGGCACTCGTAGGTGGCCGTGTCCGAGGCGTTCACCTTCTCGATCACCAGGTTCCACTGGCTGCTGTTGGGCACGTGCTCCGCGTGGATGCGCGAGTCCTTTACCCAGGTGCGCGTGCCGATCGTCAGCGGGTTTCGGTTGGGCAGCTTCCGCCACGTGACCTGTTGGGAGATGACGACGATGATGACGATGATGATGATGATGATGACGACACGGACACTTCTACATCTAATGTATAAGTCAACAACCATCTACCTGAAGATCTAGTCATCAGCCCCCCCCCCCCCCTTCCCATCCACATGTAATAAGCAGCTTCTGCTCAAACGAGAGAGAGAGAGAGAGAGAGAGAGAGAGAGAGTGTGTGTGTGTGTGTGTGTGTGTGTGTGTGTGCGCGCGCGTGTGTGAATATGCACACGTTTTTATATTGATATGCACTTGTATGTATCCTAATTTCTACTGCTTCTGTGTTTGTGTATGATTTTCAATTTATGCTCGTATCTCCCCCTCCATTACTATCCCCTCCCCCCCACCCCCAATTTTCCTTGTGACCCCGGTACACTTGGTAATGAAGACATATTCTATTCTATTCTAATGTACCTAGCTTCGGTCAGAGACCAAGTTTCAAGCGTTTAACACGGATACTTTACACACACACACACACACACACACACACACACACACACACACACACACACACACACACACATCTATCTATCTATATAGGCAGACATAAGGACAGAGAGAACAAAGAACGGAAATGAATAACAGACAAAAAAAGAAGAGAGAGAGAGAGAGAGAGAGACAGACAGACAGACAGACAAACAGACAACAGGGACAAGGAAATTAGCGAAAAACAACAACAACAACCTAAGAAGAGTGTTTCTGGATTGGACTGGAACCAAATCGGTGCTTACAGACGGACAGGTAGACAGACAGACAGGCTGGCAGACAGACAGACAGACAGACAGGCAGGCAGACAGACAGACATGCAGATAAACAGGCAGACACACACATCCTATCCCCTGAGCCCAACCCAGACAGTGATCATAACACATGAAGCGCAGAGAGAGAGAGAGAGAGAGAGAGAGAGAGAGAGAGACAGAGACAGAGAGACAGAGACAGAGACAGAGAGAAATGCCAGTGCAGGAAGGGGTGTGGAAGGGAAGGGGGGTGGGGACGGGGGGAGTGTGTGTGTGTGTGTGGGGGGGGGGGGGGGGGGGTGGGGGGGAACAAGAGGTGTTGACCGTCGCACGCGTGTTGAATTAGCCATGACGTTCAGCACCCCCCCACACACAGGTCCTGCAGGAAAGAAGGCTGTGGCTATTTCACACCAACGATCCACGCATGGCACACCGCTTCATCTCTACCCACCTTCACACTATACTTCTCCCTCTCCTTCCCCACAGTCATTCCACCACGCCCCCTCCCCCCCTACCCCCCTCCCGTCCCACCGCGCGCCCTCCCCTCCCCCTTGTCTGGTGGCAACAAGTCAAGCCAAGATTTATTCCCAAAAGTCTCCATTGAGGCACATGGAAAAAAAAAAAAAAAAAAGGGGCAAAAGGCAAACAATACATGGCGACAATGTATGTGGCAAGGTTACCCAGTACATATCGGACGTGTAATTAAGTGAATGAAATAATGCTGCGTTTACAGTATTACCCGAACACACACACGCAAAAAACCCCATATAATTTCAAATAACACAGATTGTATTGATAACTAACACGGAGTGTTTTAGAAATCTAGCCGAATAGGATAGTAATATTTCATAAATGTTGCATAATAATTTTGGTTTAAAAATTCTTCAGACAGTTTCAATATAATTATATGACTTTATCATAAACAACAGCGAGAACTTCAAAGCGTTCGAGTTTCTGTTGTAATGAGGCTTCAACA
The DNA here is from genome assembly GCF_041734735.1 of Babylonia areolata. Taxonomy (NCBI): domain Eukaryota; kingdom Metazoa; phylum Mollusca; class Gastropoda; order Neogastropoda; family Buccinidae; genus Babylonia; species Babylonia areolata. The sequence continues at coordinate 28,112,405 of NC_134897.1, read as the reverse complement.
AATGTTGTCAATGATGACTGAAAAAACCCAGCAACAACCGGACAGTTTAAGTGTTGTACTTTCCGAGGGTCTTGTGTTCAAATCCTGGCATCGACGCTTAATGGGTTAAAAGGTAGAGGTTCTTTTCCCGGCATTGACGTTTAATGGGTTAAAAGGTAGAGGTTCTTTTCCCGGCATCGACGTTTAATGGGTTAAAAGGTAGAGATTCTTTTTGTGGCATCGACGCTTAATGGGTTAAAAGGTAGAGGTTCTTTTCCCGGCATCGACGTTTAATGGGTTAAAAGGTAGAGATTCTTTTCCCGGCATCGACGCTTAATGGGTTAAAAGGTAGAGGTTCTTTTCCCGGCATCGACGTGTAATGGGTTAAAAGGTAGAGATTCTTTTCGTGGCATCGACGCTTAATGGATTAAAAGGTGGAAATTCTTTTCCTGGCATCGACGCTTAATGGGTTAAAAGGTAGAGATTCTTTTCCCGGTATCGATCCTTAATGGGTTCAAAGGTAGAGATTCTTTTCCTGGCATCGACGCTTAATGGGTTAAAAGGTAGAGGTTCTTTTCCCGGCATCGACGTTTAATGGGTTAAAAGGTAGAGATTCTTTTCCCGGCATCGACGCTTAATGGGTTGAAAGGTAGAGGTTTTTTCCCGGCATCGACGTTTAATGGGTTAAAAGGTAGAGATTCTTTTCGTGGCATCGACGCTTAATGGGTTAAAAGGTGGAGATTCTTTTCCTGGCATCGACGCTTAATGGGTTAAAAGGTAGAGATTCTTTTCCCGGCATCAACGCTTAATGGGTTAAAAGGTAGAGATTCTTTTCCCGGCATCGACGCTTAATGGGTTAAAAGGTAGATATTTATTTGTTTTTCCTATCGAAGTGGATTTTTCTACAAAATTTTGCCAAGAACAACCCTTTTGTTGCTGTGGGTTCTTTAACGTGCGCTAAGTGCATGCTGCACACGGGACCTCGGTTTATCGTCTCATCCGAATGACTAGCGTCCAGACCACTACTCAATGTCTAGTGGAGGGGGAGAAACTATCGGCGGCTGAGCCTGAGCCGTGATTCGAACCAGCGCGCTCAGATTCTCTCGCTTCCAAGGCGGACGCGTTACCTCTGGGCCACATGTTTGTGGAGTCCCAGTCTTCCGATTTGAGCCCATAACACTGGGCAAAAGCCGGCCACAGGTTGAAAAAAAAAGAAAAAAAAAAGAATAAAAACCCGCTACTGATGGGGTTCGAACCCATGTCCTCCCAGTCGTCAGTCCGCGACGCTAACCATTTCACCACGGCGACTGGTGGGCGCCGCAGGTTTGAGTGGCCCGACCACTGTGCTCTTTTTGTGGAAAAAGGGCAGAATACATAAGAAAAGAGATTAGAAATAAGCACAAAAGGCAGACATGACAGAGTGAACAAAGGAGAAAACAAAGGTCGGAAATGAATAACAGAAAAAAAGGAGAGAGAGAGAGAGAGAGAGAGAGAGAGAGAGAGAGAGAGAAAACAGACAACAGAGACACGGAAATTAGGGAGAAAATCAAAACGGCCGCAATCCATGTTAGTGTTCCGTGAGGTTACGGAAACAAGAACAAAACCTGGACGCACATCTCCATATACGGAGTATGGCTGCCTATATGGCGGGGAAAAACAACAACAACAAGGCATGCCAGTGAAAGCCCATAGGGTGATAGGAGTGAACGTCGGAGATGGTGACCTCGAGCACAGAAAGATAAAGAATCACCGTCATTTTTGGAATGATGACAATGAACCCTTTTTTGTTTTACCTTGATGTGATCAGCCTTTTTCAACCAGCTTCTCAAACATAGCTTAGATTATTTCCCTTTTGGGAAATTCCCGAAACGAAATGGCGATCTTGTCGGAAATGTCATTTCTTCTAAACGATAATACTCAAATGCATACATTAATACTGTCTTCAATCACCGGAATGTGTGACAGGACATTAAACAAAATTCCTCCTCCTCCTCCTCATCATTTGAGTTTCCTAACGAACATAGTTAAATGTCACAATTATTTATTTAATTTATTTATGATTTTTGGGGGTGGGTGGGTTGGGGGTGGGACTGCCATGGAAGTCCATTTAGGTTTGGGAATACGTGTCAAGGATATACCGTCATAATACAGGCACACACACACACACACACACACACACACACACACACACACACACACACACACATATATACATACATAGACAGATAGATAGATAGATAAGAAAAAGAACCCATCCAGTATTGGTCAGGAAATTTGAGCGACATTCCCAAAGACACATCCATGATGTGGGTGACCTTTGACGTGATGTGGGTGACCTTTGACGTGATGTGGGTGACCTTTGACGTGATGTGGGTGACCTTTGTTGTGATGTGGGTGACCTTTGACGTGATGTGGGTGACCTTTGATGTGATGTGGGTGACCTTTGACGTGATGTGGGTGACCTTTGACGTGATGTGGGTGACCTTTGACGTGATGTGGGTGACCTTTGACGTGATGTGGGTCCCACCCACTCTTTGCCATTATCTAAGAAACCAACAACACTCAACTGTGGGCAGGAACCAGGCCCGCGTCGAAAAACGACAAAGAAACAAGCACACTAACATAACTATGGAATATTAACAAGTTTGTGGAAAAATGGGCACTTTATAACTGTTTAATGCAAGCTTAAGCTTTTCAATGCTACCTTGAAATTTTGTCATTGGACATATATTGTTTTGAGTTGTGGACTTGTCAGAACATAGAACTTAATTATATGCTTACCCTATACTTTCTAATGCACAAAACATATATTCTGTATCTGTAAACCTCTGTCTGAATAAAAAAAAAATGTTGAAAAAAAAAGAAGAAAAAAAGAAAAAAAGAAAAAAAAGAAGAAGAAGAAACGAGCACACCTTTGTCGGGCTCGAACATGAGTCCTCCCAGTCACCAGTCAGTCCGCGATGAGAACCAAAAGCGCACAATGCATGCAATAAGAATAGATATCAGATAACAAAAAAAAATTTAAAAAAAAGAAGTGCAAAGAGCAGGCAATGAATGCAGAGATTAAAAGAAAAAAAAGAAAGGGAGAAAACCACATACGGAAATTAGATATAAAAAAGAAGGGGGGGTTGGGGGGGGGGGGGGCGGGGGGGGGGGGGGGGGGGGGGGGGGGGAAGAATTGAGGACAGATAATAGGAACACAGAAATCAGGAATAAAATGAATTAAGAAGAAAAAAAAGAGAAAGATATAAAACCCCACAAAGTATTGAAAATAGGAACAGAGCTTGTTTATAAAAAAAAAGAAAAAAGAAAAAAAAAGAAAATAAGAAAAGAAAAGAAAATTAGAACAGGGATAAGAAAAGAAGATGAAAAAAAAAGGAAAAAAAAAAGGAAAAAAAAAGCAATGGACAGCTTCAGTTTCTGTTCATTTTCCAGAAGGCGCCAAAAGCGTGCGGGCTGATCCATACACGCGATGTGCTGATTACAAAAAAACGGAGGGTGAGGGGGGCGGGGAGCAGGGGGTTGGGGCGGGGGTGGGGGGTGGGGGGGGGAGGTTAGAGAGGTGGAGGTGCTTGACGTACGCATTACCTCAGTGCACTGGCCATGTCTTGGCGAACCAGAATAATAAAGATATATAAAAAGACAAAAAAGAACATTAAAAAATCAAAAAAGAGACAATTCGAACAAGAAGAAACACACACACACACACGTATATACACATGCACGCGCGCGCGCACACACACACACACACACACACACACACACACACACACACACACACACACACACACACACTAATGGACAGGAAATGTAGGCGAACAATAGGTGACAGATGAATAAAACAAAGAGCACACACACACACACACACACACACACACACACAACGAAAAAAGCCACAGTGTTCAGTGTTTGACATTTGGGCCCTATCTGTTTTCCAAATAAAAGCAGAGCGACATTTATTTGAGAGGAAAATAAAACTTCTCAGTTCACAACGGGTCATCCTGCGTTGTGAAATCCAGACTTCTGTCACAGGGATATTTTGTGCGCCGACACGGAATATATCTATGGAAAATGAAGTGTGTTTTTCATCTTCAATATATTCGAGATCATTTGGACTGATAGAAGCTAATGTCATTTTTGTGTGTACGTACATCGGAGTATACCATTCTAAACCTTGTACGCACGTCTCTTATGTGTTTACTCTTTTTTTTCAGAGATAGGTTGATTTTGAAATTATGATACACGCTAAATCTTCTGTTCTTGTTAAGATGTTCGTGCCGTTTTTGTATTTGTATTTGTATTTCTTTTTATCACAACAGATTTCTCTGTGTGAAATTCGGGCTGCTCTCCCCAGGGAGAGCACGTCGCTACACTACAGCGCCACCCCCCCCCCCCCTTTTTTTTTTTCCTGCGTGCAGTTTTATTTGTTTTTCCTATCGTTTTTGACAATGACAATCAATCAGTATTTGCTTGAAATGAGGTAATATTTCTCGTAAAATTTCTACACCCTGGTTATCCCAAACAAAGCCGAATCTTAAATTTGTTGAGAGTGCTTCGTGCTTTGTTATACCCAGCACACCTTGTCATGATAACACAGCAAAAGCAGCATTTTGTAAGATTTACAAGGAAGTCAGTTATCATCCATTCTCGTTCATCTGATCCAGTAACAGTGGGGAGTGGGGGGTGGGGGGTGAGAGAGAGAGAGAGAGAGAGAGAGAGAGAGAGAGACAGAGACAGAGACAGAGAGAGAGAGACAGAGAGAGAGAGAGAGAACACCGAACACTGGACACTAAAATGTTTAATAATAATAATGATAATAATAATGACAATAATAGATACTTGTTGAGCGCTTTCCTCTCTGAAAGGGAGCTCAAATCGCTTTACAATAAACATAAAACACACGCGCAAAAAAAAAAAAAAAAAAAAAGAAAAAAAAGAAAAAGAAAAAGAAAAAAAAGAAAAGAAAAAAAAAGAAAGATGTACAAAAGCATGAAACAGAAATTTCTTAGCCACACACACACACACACACACACACACACACACACACACACACACACACGCACGCGAGGAGTCTTCATGGATTATAACTGAATGCCACTGGAAAGGGAAGGACGGTTTGTGTTTTCGCGTTTTCAAAAAGATGTGATTTCAGACCAGTTTTAAAAGATCGAAATGAGGAAGAGTGGCGAAGATCGTGAGGTAAACTGTTCCATACACATGGAGCTGAACAAGAAAAAAGAAGAATCACCAAAGGACTGGGTTTTTTTTTTTTACACACGGGGAGCGAGTAGCCGCCGTGAATCGGAAGATGATCTGAGTTGTCGTGGGGGTACGTAGGTCAGAATGACTTCTCTTAAACACTGAAGGGTAGCACACAAAATGGAGTTGAAGGTAAGAGTTGCGACTTTATACTGAATGCAGGAAAGAAATTTGGTAACCAGTAAAGAGAATGCAGAAGATGAGTGATATTGTCAATCTTTTTGGTTCTTAAAAATGAACCTTGCTGCTGCGTTTTGAACTTTCTGGAGTTTATGTGTTAGTACTGAGGGGGTCAACCCGCTATTGCCGCGGCCCGTTGTTGCCGCAACGATTTTGGATTTCACATTGAAATCTTGAACCTTGACCTTGACCTTGACCTTGCTACAGCAGTTTGAATAAGGTATGGTATTTTATGTTCCAACAACACGTTAGTGCACTTTCTTTTGATTTTTTTTTTGTAAAATTGTCTTCTTGAGAAAGCGTGGTACGTTACGAACGTTTTATTTCTTTTTTTTAGTTTTATTTGTCCCCCACCCCCACTCCCTTGTTTTTGTCCCTCCCCCCCTTTTTTTGGCTTTTAATATGTGATGACACCTGAATGTGTGTTGAACATAATGTGACGAATCCAGATTAATTTTCTTGATTTATAAGACAACGATGCAAACAAGATTGTTGTTTTGTTTCACAATTAAAAAATATCATTTCATGTCATAATTCCTCTAACTTTCACTTTCATTTGATCTATGCATTTCTCTATACTTTTCTTATGTTTTGTCTTTTGTTTGCTTTTACTCTTCTATTCTTGTTCAGCGAATAAATCCTTCCTGACGAATTATAACTTCCGCTGGGGGTCGTCCTTTCTCCTTGTGTAAGAGATTTTCTCGTCAATAAAAATTAATGTACATAATGAAATTAAAAAAAAAACCCATTAAAAAAAGACCAACAAAAAGAAAAAAAAAGGGCTTCGGCAACAACTGGCCGCGGCAATAGCGGGCCGCGGCAACAACGGGCCGCGGCAATTGCGGGCCGCGGCAACAACGGGCCGCGGCAATTGCGGGTTGTAGCCCGTACTGGGGACAACCAATGAGGAGTGAACTACAATAATCAAGTCTGGACAAGACAAGAGAGCACACCCGGCAGAGTTTGTGTTGCTTGAGAAGTAAGATGTCGGACGGAACTGATCTTTCCAATTTGAAAGTATGCAGCCTTGCAGAGGTTCCTTAATGTCATTAGCTGTAAAGCTCTAGTGACATAGTTGGCACAGAGAGAGAGAGAGAGAGAGAGAGAGAGAGAGAGAGAGAGGAGAGAATACAGTCACAGAGAGAGAGAAACAGATATGATAGGGATAAATAAATTGATAAAACTGATATAAAGACAGAGAGAGACAGACAGACAGACAGACAGACAGACACACACACACACACACACACACACACACACACACACACACACACACACACACACACACACACAGAGAATGGTATACAGACACAGATAGATAAATACAGAAAGTGAAAGACAAAGGAGACAGAAAGAAAATAAGATAGATTGATAGCCAGATAGCTAGCTAGCTAGATAGAGACAAGAGATAGAGAGACAGAGACAGAAACGGATAAACAGTGAGAAAAAGAAATAGAGAGAGAGAGCCATAGAGTCAGAGAGGTCAAAGGTCATGGAGTCCAGGTCAAAAGAGTCCCGCCCCTTTAACGCGTCAGTAACCCCGGGAAAGAAATACGTGACATCTTGCAAGCGAGACGGAAAGACGTGGGCCGTTTCTGTGCTAGGGGTCATTTCCAGGCGACACACCGGCGACTTTCACTTGTTGGAGGCTCATCAGCTGATCAGCCAGGCAGATGGCTTGAAGGTGGAGGGGGGGGAGAGCGGGGTGTGTGTGTGTGTGTGTGTGTGTGTGTGTGTGTGTGTGTGTGTGGAGGAGTGGGGGTAGGGGCAGAGGGAAACTGTTGTGTGGAGAAAAAGTCCAGTCTGGTGCGCACGTGTAGTCGTTTAGAACCGACATTTGGGATGAAAATGATGATGATGATGATGATGATGACGAGGATGATGATGATGATGATGATGATGATGACGTCGATGGTGATCATTTTAATCATGTTGAGGCACACAGGCATACGAAGAGACAGATACAGAGACGGATAGGAAGACAGCCAGCCAGCCAGCCAGTAAACCATTAAGTCAGATTCTCTCTCTCTCTCTCTCTCTCTCTCGCACACACACACACACACACACACACACACACACACACACACACACACATCCACCCCACACAACCAAACACCCCTCACAACCAACCACACAGCCACTTAACCCCTCTCTACGGACACACACACACACACACACACACACCATACTCATACTAACAGTCACACACACACACAAACAACTCTACCTATTCTATACAACCCCCCGACACACACACACACACACACACACACACACACACACACACACACACTCACATAACCACCACCACCATCACCGACATCGCAGCATAGGTGTGTTTTCTTTAAAGCGATGAGGTGTGTGTGAAAAGTGTTATTCACGCACACACACGCAAACACATATACATACAACCACCCATTCACGCCCCACTTCCCCCACACGCACAAACTCATGCATAAACAACACACACACACACACACACACACACACACACACACACACACACACACACACACACACACACATACACACAAACACAAACTCATTCACACAACACACACACACACACACACACACACACACACACACACACACAGACACATCGTCCTGCCACACACACACACACACACACACACACATACACACAAACACAAACTCATTCACACAACACACACACACACACACACGGACTCACCGTCCTGTCTCCCAGGTCACTGACGGAGCAGAAAAGCACAGCCATCTGTCCCACGTCCACCGTCACAGTCTGCGGGGGTGACCTCCCTTCCGAGAACTCTCCTCGCCTCTCAGTACCCGCCTGCAGCACTGTGGAGGTAGAAAAAGACAGACAGACAGACAGACAGAAAGAACGTGAAAAACTAGAACGAATGTTTACTGGGTAACTTCTTGACTACTGACTAGACTAGACTAGAAATGAGTGTGTGGAGGAGGGGGGTAGAGGAGGTGCAGGGTAATGTGTGTGTGTGTGTGTGTGTGTGTGTGTGTGTGTGTGTGTTGGAGCTCATGTACGTTTATATGTATTTGACTGTGCTTTCATATCTGTGAAACTGCGTGTTTGGTGCATATCTGTTATGCATGTGTGGGTGTATGTGTGAATGTGTGTCTTCATGTTTTACATTTATTTGCTTATTTATCATCATTGTTGTCTTATTTAGTTGATTATTTATTTATTCTTATTATTGTTATTTTATTATTATTTTCATTACTACTACCTTTTTTATATCATAATTATTATTTATTCATTTATGTAAGCTTATCTCTCTCTCTCTCTCTATATATATATATATATTTTTTTTTCTCAAGGCCTGACTAAGCGCGTTGGGTTACGCTGCTGGTCAGGCATCTGCTTGGCAGATGTGGTGTAGCGTATATGGATTTGTCCGAACGCAGTGACGCCTCCTTGAGCTACTGAAACTGAAACTGAAACTTGACTACTGATCAACACTTGTGGTTAGAATCAAGGCAGTACAGCAGCTGTGTGATGTTTTCGGTGTGAAAAGAATGACTTGCGATGGGTTACGTCTTGTGGATGTACGTTTATCATGAAAACCATAACTATGTCATCATCACTGTTCTTTCATTATTTGTATTGTATTGCATTGTATTTGTATTTCTCTTTTTATCACAACAGATTCTCTGTGTGAAATTTGGGCTGCTCTTCCCAGGGAGAACGCGTCGCTACACTACAGGGCCACCCTTTTTTGACTCACTTGTGTAAACAAAATGTGTTCGGTGTTCGGTTGTGTGTGTGTGTGTGTGTGTGTGTGTGTGTGTGTGTGTGTGTGTGTGTGTGTATGTGTGTGTGTGTGTCCGTGGTAAACTTTAACATCGACATTTTCTCTGCAAATACTTTGTCAGTTGACACCAAATTTGGCATAAAAATAGGAAAAATTTAGTTCTTTCCAGTCATCTTGTTTAAAACAATATTGCACCTCTGGGATGGGCACAAAAAAAAAAAGAAAAAAAAAGAAGCCTAATTATATGCAAACTGCATTTACTGTTATATTTATATTTTTTGTATTCTCTAAACTTGGCACTTTGATCTGATATTCTGATCCAACAACAAGAGCAGTCATTATTATCATTTTTTGTTCGAACAGGAACTTCTTTTGCTAAGCATGGAAGTTTTATTTATTTGCAAACGTTTTGGTGCAGAGAGTAAAAAAAGGGAAGTTATTCTGTAATTAATGCTAGGGGACTTAATTTGCTTTAAACTGATCTTTCTCATCTTAAACTTTACATTTTGAAATTATACTCAATACATAAAAAGCTTGTGTGTTTTACTCTCAGTCACAAGTGAGTCTTGAAGGCCTTGCCTCTCTTGTTGTATTTTTTCCTGCATGCAGTTTTTATTTGTTTTTCCTTTCGAAGTGGATTTTTCTACAAAATTTTGTCAGGAACAACCCTCTTGTTGCTGTGGGTTCTTTTACGTGCGCTAAGTGCATGCTGCACACGGGACCTAGGTTTATCGTATCATCCGAATGACTAGCGTCCAGACCACCACTCAAGGTCTAGTGGAGGGGGAGAAAATATCGGCGGCTGAGCCGTGATTCGAAACAGCGCGCTCAGATTCTCTCACTTCCTAGGCGGTATCTCTAGGCCATCACTCAACTGTAATAACGATGATAAAATTTTAACGATGATGATGATGATGAAGAAGAAGATGATGATAATAATAGTAGTAAAAGTAATAATCATCATCACCATCATCATCAACAGCAGCACAATAATTATCATCATAATAATCATCACCATCGTCACCGTCATCATCATCATCGTCACCGTCATCATCATCATCGTCACCGTCATCATCATCATCGTGGTCGTCGTCCTCGTCTTCAACATCACTATTTTCATCATCGTAAAAAAAAAAGGCCTGACTAAGCGCGTTGGGTTACGCTGCTGGTCAGGCATCTGCTTGGCAGATGTGGTGTAGCGTATATGGATTTGTCCGAACACAGTGACGCCTCCTTGAGCTACAGATACTGATACTCATCATCATTATCCTCACACCATTGCAATCAAGTAAGTTCGCAGCAAACAAACAAAACCAAATTGAATGAATATTGTGTTTGTAGATTACACTGACACAAAATGTGATCATTAGCGTCCAACCTTTTGAAGACCAAGCCCGCTCATTTTTTTAATCATCCCTAACCCCAAAACACCGGGAAAAGAACCCCGTACGTACCACTTTAAGTATCCATGAGACCAAACTGTTGGTATTCTCATTTAACTGTCAACACAATGCCATCATTATTATGATTATTATTATGATTATTATTATTATCATCATCATCATCATCATTAGCATTTACGCCTAATCTTGAAAATAAGCCCTAGGCGTTTACAAATACAACATAATTATGTAAATATCGAAAAAGAAGAAATTTACTACAAGATACCAAACATTATAAAAAAAATTATTAAAAATTATTCACACAATCGTAAATAGTACACAATCAAAACTACAACCATCAATTTCTGAAACTATCAAAACTCACTCACTCACTCACTAATAGTCATTACAGTTCACACTGGAAAAGGGATGAGCTGTTGAGAGAATTATTCAGGAAGGGAAAAGGTGGGTCTTCAGACTGGACTGATTTAACTCTCTCCATACGAAGGGCGAAAGAGACGACGTTAACAGCGTTTCACCCCAATTACCATCATCAAAATATTGCAAGCGGAAGGCTCTTATACTGAAGAGGTGAATGTGGACAAAGAATACCACAGTTCTGACGACGGAAGCTAAAGGTTGAGTCATTCAGACACCCACTGGACATCCGAGGGGTCTGTGTAGAGGAGAAGAGAGGACTGGCCGTACTGAGTGAGTTAAAAGAAAGCAGTGAAGATGAGTGACGGAGAGGCTGAGGAAGTTGATTCCAAAGAAACGGGGCTTGGTATGAAAAACTGCGTTGGTCATACGTTTTGGTTCGAGCAGGGAGGAGGGTGGGGGGCGGGCCTGAGCATACGGGTGTCAGAAGAAGAGCGGAGTTGGCATGAGGGTATGTCAGGATAAATGAGATCATTCATACTGGAAAGGGATGAGCTGTTAACTCTCTCCATACGAACGGCGAAAGAGACGACGTTAACAGCGTTTCATCCCAATTACCATCATCAAAATGTTGCAAGAGGAAGGCTCTTATACTGAAGAGGTGAATGTGGACAAAGAATACCACAGTTCTGACGACGGAAGCTAAAGGTTGGGTCATTCAGACACCCACTGGACATCCGAGGGGTCTGTGTAGAGGAGAAGAGAGGACTGGCCGTACTGAGTGAGTTAAATTTTACATTCCTTTACTGCCTGTGTTCAGACTCAGTGGTTTCTAGTAGCATGACTGTGAAAAAGGTTACCTTTTATTTCACCCCCCCCCTCCCCGCCCGTCTCTTTATCGATATCGCCACTATTCATTCATCTGTTTGTTTATTTGTTTATTTATTTATTTGTTTACTTATTCATTCATTCATCTATTCATTCATTTACTTATCTGTTTATTTATTTATCTGATATTGAGAAATGACATTTATCCGGTTTTCCATTCATTTATGTCATATGGCTATTGTAAAACTACATACAGACACGCACGCACGCACACGCTCGCGCACGCACACACACACACACACACACACACACACACACACACACACACACACACACACACACACACACATATATATATACTGAGTGAGTTAAAAGAAAGCAGTGAAGATGAGTGACGGAGAGGCTGAGGAAGTTGATTCCAAAGAAACGGGGCTTGGTATGAAAAACTGCGTTGGTCATACGTTTTGGTTCGAGCAGGGGGGTGGGGGTGGGGGTGGGGTGGGGTGGGGTGGGGGGGGGGCCTGAGCATACGGGTGTCAGAAGAAGAGCGGAGTTGGCATGAGGGTATGTCAGGATAAATGAGATCATTCATACTGGAAAGGGATGAGCTGTTAACTCTCTCCATACGAACGGCGAAAGAGACGACGTTAACAGCGTTTCATCCCAATTACCATCATCAAAATGTTGCAAGAGGAAGGCTCTTATACTGAAGAGGTGAATGTTGACAAAGAATACCACAATTCTGACGACGGAAGCTAAAGGTTGGATCATTGAGACACCCACTGGACATCCGAGGGGTCTGTGTAGAGGAGAAGAGAGGACTGGCCGTACTGAGTGAGTTAAGAATTATTCAGGAGGGAAATCAGGAGACAGTATAACTGTCAGCACGATGCCCAGTGTGTTCTATATTTTGTATCAAGTTACCCATCACCTGAACTGAACAAGCACTTGTCTTGCCTTGCTTATGACC
>NC_134897.1:28064674-28084674 GCF_041734735.1 Babylonia areolata | reverse complement strand
CACACACAGAGAGACTCAGACAGAGACAGCAGAAAGAGATACACACACAGAGAGACTCAGACAGAGACAGCAGAAAGAGATACACACACAGAGAGACTCAGACAGAGACAGCAGAAAGAGATACACACACAGAGAGACTCAAACAGAGACAGCAGAAAGAGATACACACACAGAGAGACTCAAACAGAGACAGCAGAAAGAGATACACACACAGAGAGACTCAAACAGAGACAGCAGAAAGAGATACACACACAGAGAGACTCAGACAGAGACAGCAGAAAGAGATACACACACAGAGAGACTCAAACAGAGACAGCAGAAAGAGATACACACACAGAGAGACTCAAACAGAGACAGCAGAAAGACATACACACACAGAGAGACTCAGACAGAGACAGCAGAAAGAGATACACACACAGAGAGACTCAGACAGAGACAGCAGAAAGAGATACACACACAGAGAGACTCAGACAGAGACAGCAGAAAGAGATACACACACAGAGAGACTCAGACAGAGACAGCAGAAAGAGATACACACACAGAGAGACTCAAACAGAGACAGCAGAAAGAGATACACACACAGAGAGACTCAAACAGAGACAGCAGAAAGAGATACACACACAGAGAGACTCAAACAGAGACAGCAGAAAGAGATACACACACAGAGAGACTCAAACAGAGACATGAAAAGACACAGCGACAGAGAGGCAGAGAAAAGTGAAAACAAACAACACATGAAAATAACAAAGAAAGAAAGTCATGTCAAAAAGAAAAGAAAGAGAGAAAGAAAAAAAAGGGGAGGGGAGGGGGGAGAGGGGGGGGGAGGGGGGGAGGAGAAGACAAAAGCAAGCAAGCAAGAACGAACGAACGAACGAAGGAAAGAAAGAAAGAGAAAGGAAGGACTCAAGAAAAAAAAAATATAAAAAAGAAAGAGAACAGACAGGAAAAGAAAAGGAGAGAGAGAGAGAGAGAGAGAGAGAGAGAGAGAGAGAGAGGGAGAGAGAGGGAGGGAGGGAGGAAAGTCGAAGACTGATCACTGTGAAATGTGACTCAAGGAAAAAAAAGGAAAAAAAAAGAACTTAAGGGAAAAGAAAAGAAAAGAAAAGAAAAGAAGAAAGAGAGAGAGAGAGAGAGAGAGAGAGAGAGAGAGAGAGAGAGACAGAGAGACAGAGACAGAGACAGAGACAGAGAGAGAGGGGGTGGTGGTGGTGGTGTGGGAAAGAAAAGTTCAAGACTGATCACCGCGAAATGTGACCATCAGTATCCTTGCATTCCTTAAAAAAAAAAGACAATAATACGCCCCCCCACCCCACCCCACCCACCTCCCGCCCCCCTCCCCACACCCCAGCCAGAAAAAAAAAAAAGAAGAAGAAGAAGAAGAAGAAGAAGAAGAAGAAGAAGAAGAAGAAGAAAGGAAAAAAAAAGGAAAAAAAAGAAGAAAGAATGCAGCTTCCTCATCCATCTATTACTTTCATACGGTCTCCCTCTGCGTCCTCAACCACACCCCCTTCTCTGTCTTCTGTTTTCTTTCACATTTCTTTCTTTCCTTAAAAAAAAAGAAAGAAAAACAAACAAACAAACAAACAAAAAAACAACCCCAAACTATATTCACTTTCTTTTCATCTTCGTTGCTACGTGGTTTTTTTTTTCTCTTTTCTATGTCTCTTTGTCTCCCTGTGTGTGTGTGTGTGTGTGTGTGTGTGTGTGTGTGTGTGTGTGTGTGTGTGTGTGTGTGTGTGTGCGTGCGCGCGCGTGCGTGCTCATGTTGTAGGTATTCAATATGCATGTATTGTATAAGTTTTCATTTGTAGTGTTAAATGTCATTCGAAACTTTCTCTTTATAATAAAATATCATGCTTCTTGCATTGCATGTTTGTTATACTATTTTCCCCCGGGGTGAAAACAATCATTCCCTGCTAATTCCTTTCTTGCCTCAATAAAATAACATGTTCATTCATTCATTCGTTTACTCTCTCTCTCTCTCTCTCTCTCTCTAGCCTTCTCTCCTCTGTCTCCTCTGTCTTTCTCTCTCTCTCTCTTTCTCTCTGTCTCTCTCCATTCCACTAGCTCTCCCTACCACAAATGTGGAGGATAAGCTACGGTACATTTCTTTCTCCAGAACTGCAAGTCTTTTCAACAACCATGAATATAATAATAATAATAATAATATTCTATTTTTATATAGCACCATAATACAAGCATACGCAAGCTCTAAGCGCTTCACAACCCAGTACCAAAAGTGAAACAAGAAAGCACATAAAAAGTAGTAGAAACATAAAACAGAATCATTAATGTAATAAAAAAACACGATGCATAAAACTCACAAAGTGACGTACTCTCAATGCTGCAACTGTTACACTCCAACATTCACACACACACACGCGCGCGCGCACGCACATGCACACACACACACATGATTAAACGGCTGAGATGAGAGCAATTTTCACTGAAAATACAAACATGTAAAAAGGAGCATAATTTTAATTTGCATGCCATAGATTTTGTAAAAATTGTAAAATAAAGTTTTGGACAGAAACGGTAAAAGAGGTAAAAATCGGCAGTCATTCTCCCTTTCGAACCACACCACCACCATCCATCTACCCACCCCCATTCTCTCAACTCACCCATCACACACACTCACATTGCCATGGGCCTGGGACAACAGCACTATTTGAGTTATGACAAGTATTTTTTAAAGAGATGAGTTTTAAGATTTGATTTAAAGGTGGATAGATGAGTTGTTTGTCTGAGAACAATATGCAGAGAATTCCAAGTTGTTGGGCCGAAGACGGAAAATGACCTCTTTCCACAGGAGTTAAGGAAGTATCGGGGAACAGTTAGCTGGGAGGAATCAAGAGATCTCAATGTTCTGTTTGGCATGTACGGGTTAACAAGCTCAGAAAGATATGAGGGTGTGGTATCACACAATTCAGGCACTGAAAGCATAGACAGGCAACTTTATATTCAATTCTGGCTTGAACAGGCAACCAATGAAGTGTCCGCAGGAGAGCAGTAGCACTGTCTCTCCTCGACTTTTTAAGGACGAGTCGAGCTGCACTATTCTGTATTTTCTGGAGCTTGTAGAGTTTATCATTGGGAAGGCCAGCTAAGAGAGAATTGCGATAATCTAAGTGGGATAAAATGAAGGCAACAGCAAGTTTGTTAGCAGCATCAACAGACAGGAAGAGGCGGATTTTTACTGATCTTTCGAAGCTGAAAGTAAAGAACTTTACACAGGTGGTTCACGTGAGTTTCCATCGTGAGGGACGAATACGGTTAAAAACCAAGATTGCGGACAGAAGTAGAGAAAGAAATTTCTATGCCAGAACAAATGATGGACGTTGTATTTATCTGCTTGAGCTTTTTATTACCAGTCAACATGAGTTCTGTTTTGTCGTCATTCATTTTTATTTTGTTTTGTTTCATTCACTTTGCTACATTTTCTAAACCAGTTTAACCCTTTCACCGCCAAGCTCGCATTTATGCACAAGCATGGTAGAGGACCCATGTCACTGAAAGGTGACCATTCATTAGTCTGTTATCCATGACCCTACCGCTGTTAATGTTCAGTGGTAGGATAACGCCATATTTTCTACACGTCGCGGGGGGAATCCCCAGCTATTCTTAGCCACTGTCTTTTCTGTGTTTATACCACAAGGGAATTTTGTACTCTAAATTGACTGGCGGTGAAAGGGTTAAATTTAGAAGCTAAACATGAAATTTCAGAGGGAATAGTAGAATCATGCAGTTGAGATTCGTCGAATGCTCCCGAAAATTTACGGTTTGAAAAGCAGAAGCGCTTCTGCATAAATGCCAACAGGGTGAACATGATCATGACCACCGTTTTGTGTTACCCATGCCTGTTGCCTGTCCTGTTGTATATTGTTAATATGTGTGCGGGTGCGCCTGCGTGCGTGCGTGCGTGCGTGCGTGTGTGTGTGCGTGTGTGTGTGTGTGTGTGTGTGTGTGTGTGTGTGTGTGTGTGTGTATGTGTGAGTGTGTGTATATATGTGTGTGTGTACGTGCGTGCGTGCGTGTGTGTGCGTGCGTGCGTGCGTGCGTGTGTGTGTGTGTGTGTGCGTGTGCGTGCGTGTGTGTGTGTGTGTGTGTGTGTGTGTGTGTGTGTTGTTTGCCCCAGGTGTTGATATATTGCAATTCTCTTTGGAAGATCGTTTTTTCTTTTACTTTATTCCTCTCTTACAGGGATTGGATTATTCATAGGGTGTGTGTGCCTGCGCATGTGTATGTATGTATGTATGTATGTCCGTCTGTATGTGTGTGTGTGTGTGTGTGTGTGTGTGTGTGTGTGTGTGTGTGTGTGAGTGAGTGAGTGAGTGAGTGAGTGAGTGAGTGTGTGTGTGTGTGTGTGTGTGTGTGTGTGAGTTTAAGGTGTCTACATTTTTGTTGTTGTTATTGTGACCATTATTTCTAGTTTCTACTTTTTGTATGCTGATTTATTTTATGGCACGATCTCTTTTCACTGCCCTCACTTACCTAAGATTCAAATAGTATGTGTATGTTTGTGCGATGGTGTTTTGAGTGAATACTTACAGTGCTGTTGTAAAGCGCATAGAGCTTCAGGAATATGCGTTATATGCGCTGTAGCAAGACGTTCTAACACACAGAATAAAGATGTTGCACATCTGACAAATCAAATTCTTACATATACGCGCAGTAGCAAGACGTTTTAAGAAACAAAATACAGATGTTACTCACCCGGCAAATCAAATTCTTACACACACCATTCTTCCAACCCGTTGATGATAGTCGTATTGTGCATTTTAGTACTCATGCCACACACAGTAATGATGACTGCTTCTATAATTCTTTCCACGATTACCTCACCTTTGTACTCTCATGTATGAAATAAGAACAATGTATACACTGAGCCTGGCATGGGGGGTGATCTTCGCAGCGCTAAGTTTGCTTAAGAGTTAAGACTGTTCCCAAGTATAATGGAATTTACCGTGGAGTTAGGAACATTCTTAATGATGAGCAGCGCTAAGTTTGCTTAAGAGTTAAGACTGTTCCCAAGTATAATGGAAGTTACCGTGGAGTTAGGAACATTCTTAATGATGAGCAGCGCTAAGTTTGCTTAAGAGTTAAGACTGTTCCCAAGTATATGGAAGTTACCGTGAAGTTAGAAACATTCTTAACGAGAAGCAGCGCTAAGTTTGCTTAAGAGTTAAGACTGTTCCCACGTATATGGAATTTACCTTGGAGTTAGGAACATCCCTAACGAGAAGCAGCGCTAAGTTTGCTTAAGAGTTAAGACTGTTCCCAAGTATATGGAAGTTACCGTGAAGTTAGGAACATTCTTAATGATGAGCAGCGCTAAGTGCTTAAGAGTTAAGACTGTTCCCAAGTATATGGAATTTACCTTGGAGTTAGGATCGTTCTTAATGATAAGCAGCACTAAGTTTGCTTAAGAGTTAAGACTGTTCCCAAGTATATGGAATTTACCGTGGAGTTAGGAACATCCTTTTCGATAAGCAGCGCTCATTTTGCTCATGCAACCCATCCCTGAATTCTGAAAATTTCTTGATCAGCTGAGATCCACGCTACATACAAACTAACGGAATTTGTCCGTATATTTTTTTTTTATATCGTCGATGCTGTTATTAACTCGTGTGTCTTAGAAAACGACTATGCTTTAAAAAAAAAAAATATTTATGTGCTCGCCTGACTCCATGACAGGCAATGGCCTGCAGTTGAATAAATCACCCGGCCGCTTCCTTATCTCTTTCTCCTCAGCTTTATGCGTTCATGTATCTCTCTATCTCTGTCTTGATCCCCCCCCCCAACCACCCCTCTCTCTCTCTCAACATTCATGTATCTCTCTATCTCTGTCTTGCCCCCCCCAACCCCCTTCTCTCTCTCTCAACATTCATGTATCTCTCTATCTCTGTCTTGCCCCCCCCCCTCTCTCTCTCTCAACATTCATGTGTCTCTCTGTCTTGCCCCCCCCCCTCTCTCTCTCTCAACATTCATGTATCTCTCTGTCTCCGTCTTGCCCCCCCCCCCTCTCTCTCTCTCTCAACATTCATGTATCTCTCTGTCTTGCCCCCCCCCCCCCTCTCTTTCTCAACATTCATGTATCTCTGTCTTGCCTCCCCCCCCCCTCTCTCTCTCTCAACATTCATGTATCTCTCTGTCTCTGTCTTGCCCCCCCCCCCTCTCTCTCTCTCAACATTCATGTATCTCTCTGTCTTGCCCCTCCCCCTCTCTTTCTCAATATTCATGTATCTCTGTCTTGCCTCCCCCCCTCTCTCTCTCTCTCAACATTCATGTATCTCTCTATCTCTGTCTTGCCCCCCCCCTCTCTCTCAACATTCATGTATCTCTCTATCTCTGTCTTGCCCCCCCCCCCCTCTCTCTCAACATTCATGTATCTCTCTATGTCTGTCTTGCCCCCCCCCTCTCTCTCTCTCTCAACATTCATGTATCTCTCTATGTCTGTCTTGCCCCCCCCCCCTCTCTCTCTCTCAACATTCATGTATCTCTGTCTTGCCCCCCCCCTCTCTCTCTCAACATTCATGTATCTCTCTATGTCTGTCTTGCCTCCCCCCCTCTCTCTCTCTCTCAACATTCATGTATCTCTCTGTCTCTGTCTTGCCTCCCCCCCCCCCTCTCTCTCTCAACATTCATGTATCTCTCTATGTCTGTCTTGCCTCCCCCCTCTCTCTCAACATTCATGTATCTCTCTATCTCTGTCTTGCCCCCCCCCCTCTCTCTCTCAACATTCATGTGTCTCTCTGTCTTGCCCCCCCCCCCTCTCTCTCTCAACATTCATGTATCTCTCTATCTCTGTCTTGCCCCCCCCTCTCTCTCAACATTCATGTGTCTCTCTGTCTTGCCCCCCCCCTCTCTCTCTCAACATTCATGTATCTCTCTATGTCTGTCTTGCCCCCCCCCTCTCTCTATCTCTCAACATTCATGTATCTCTCTATCTCTGTCTTGCCCCCCCCTCTCTCTCTCTCTCAACATTCATGTGTCTCTCTGTCTTGCCCCCCCCCTCTCTCTCTCTCAACATTCATGTATCTCTCTATGTCTGTCTTGCCCCCCCCCCTCTCTCTCTCTCAACATTTATGTGTCTCTCTGTCTTGCCCCCTCCCTCTCTATCTCTCAACATTCATGTATCTCTCTATGTCTGTCTTGCCCCCCCCCTCTCTCTCTCTCTCAACATTCATGTATCTCTCTATCTCTGTCTTGCCCCCCCATCTCTCTCTTTTCTCTCTCAATGTTCTGCTTTATGCATCTGCGCATCTTTATTTCTGAGAGACAGAGAGAGAGACAGAGAGAGAGAGAGAGAGAGACAGAGAGAGAGAGAGAGACAGAGGCAGAGAGACACAGAGAGAGAGAGGGACAGAGGGAGAGAGGGACAGAGATAGACAGAGAGAGAGAGACAGAGAGAGAGTGAGAGGCGGAGAGAGAGACGGAGAGAGAGAGAGACAGAGAGAGGATGAGAGAGGGGGGGGAGAGAGGGAGCGAAAGAGACAGAAGGAGAGAGAGAGACAGAGGGAGAGAGACAGACAGACAGACAGAGAGAGGAGGGAGGAACAGCAGAAAGGATGGGGGAGAAGCAGATGGAAAGTGTCAGAAAGAGAGAGAGAGAGAGAGAGAGAGAGGGGTGGGGGATAGAAAGAGATGGGGAGAGAGAGTGAGAGAGAGAGGCGATAGAAAGACAGAGAGAGGAAGAAAGAGAGGGGAGAGAAAGAGGAGGGGCGAGAGAGAGAGAAAGAGAGAGATGGGGAGAGAGAGAGATGGGGAGAGAGAGAGAGAGATGGGGAGAGAGATGGGGAGAGAGAGTGAGAGAGAGAGAGAGATGGGGAGAGAGAGAGATGGGGAGAGAGAGAGAGAGAGAGATGGGGAGAGAGAGAGCGGGGGTGGAGATGGGGGGGGGGGGGGGGGCAGACAGACAGATAGACAGAGACAAACAGACAAGACAGAGAGAGACAAAGCAAAAAGCTCGACATGGAAGCATGGGACCAGCCGAGATAAAACCCCTGAAATAACCAGCATTCAGGCCCCGTCCTTCCGACCCTCGCCCCCCCCCCACCACCCACCACCCTCCCCCCATTCCCCTATCACCTCCACCCCCCCTTCCACTTCTTCGCACTATCACCCTCCCACGGCCTGCCATCTCTGGAATCTCTATGTCCTGAAAGTCAAAAGACTGGAGGATACCAGGCGATCGACTTGACAAAACACATTCCCAGTTCCCGTGCCAAACATTCGATTCTCCTTCTGTGTCTGGGCTGCTCTTTCCTGTAGCCTCAAGCTACCTACCACCCCCACGTAAATAATAATGATAACAATAATAATGATAATGATAATAATACACAAGGTCTATAAATCACCTGCAAACGGAAAAAAGCGAGTGTTCTCGTTCTCGTTGCTTATAGTCCAGCCGACCGCACAGGGCCATATCAGGACTGTCAAACCATACAAATGCTCGACCGCGTCAACACAATACTGTCAAATCTACACCCCCCCCCTCCAACACCCCCCCCCAAAAAAAAAACAAAAACAACAACAAAAAAAAACCAAACAAAAAAACCCCACCTAAGACAAACCCACAAAACACAGTTCATGACACAGTATCCCAACCATTTAGCTCTTTATGGGAAATAAGACTAGGCCATGCTGAGGACGCCAGCCATTCCGCTTAATTTATCATCCCCAGATTACAAAAAAATCGTAAAAAAGAAAGGAAAAAAACCCAACCCCCACAAAAAACAAACAAAAACAACAACAAAAAACAACCCCAGTACTTCAAAGCCAAACAGAAAATACATAAAAAGGCCCTAGAGGCAAATAACACTGCAGAATGGGCAGCTAATGCCCATCCCAGTGGATAAATGTCACTCGCTAATCGCCAGAACAAAACAGCACAGACAGTTCATCATAGTCTGCGGAAAAGAGAAAAAAAGTGTCGAAGGCTTGCTTGAAAAAAGAACGAGGAATCGACAGGGAAGGCAGATAAAGGAGACAACAGTGAAGAAAGAAAAAAAAGGCAAAAACAAAAAGAGGAAATTTCTACCTCAGAATTTCCAGAAGGCGGGGATGCTAATTATACTGAAAGACCCCCGGCATCCCGACAGGGGAAAAAAGCGAATGTAAAGGGTCTTTTACGATATATAAAAAAATACATGTTAAAGTGCAAAGAAAGGGCTTATTTTTTTCTTTTCTTTTTCTTTATTCATTTTTTTCACAGACAACTTTAAAATCAGCCCGTAACGTATCATGCAAACATTGTCACATTCTGAGGCATCCACATACACACGATGACAGTCACACGCATGATTCTTACAGCACATTTTCTAGCGTATAATTCTCTTTTATCTCATGGAGAAAACAAAACAAAACAAAAGCAAACAAAAAAACAAACACCCCCCCCCCCCCAAATAAAAACAACAACTACAAAAACAGAAAACAAAACAAAACAAAAACGTTTGGCTGTGACAAATAAGTCTGCGTGACTTGTTGACAAATAAAATGTTCTGGTTATGATTCTGCAGCTCAACTGTGAAGAAACGTCTGGAAGATTTGCAGGTCCATTGGAGGACAAGGGGGGGACTAGCACACGCGATTTCTTTCTTTTTTCCTTCTCTCTCTCTTCCTCTCTCTGTCTCTCCGCTGCCCCTCATCTGCATCGTTCAGTGGCATAACTCCAACGACGCCCGATCAAAGCCAAACCCCACACCCCCACCCCTACCACCACCTACACACAGCCATATCCAGGTTCGTCTGTCACAGTCCCAGCGACGGCACAGGGATTATCGATGTTCGGTCGCCAGGAGGCCACACACCAAAGGAGACCCTGCGTTGCTGCTGAGTCACTTCGGTGGTGTTCAGTAATGCCTGTTCTGATTTAACATACCTAGGACACAACCAGCTAATGCCCTTGGTCGCGGAGCCGGACTGATTGAGAGTTCCCCTCCCTTACCCCAGAGTAGAGACCGCTACCATGTCCCTCCAGCGACAATCCCCAGTGTCCTGCCGACACCGAAGACCTTGACAGGACTCGCCCTAAGCACGAGAGTGGGAGAGAATCAAAACTGGGGGTCACCATGAGAGCAGGGCATGAAAGAACACAGATTTCGGGACTTTTTTGTTTTGTTTCGTAGTCTACGCTAAAGTCTAAATTTTGACTTGGGAATGTTCTTTCCCTTAGCAAACTTATCGCTGCTTTGATCGCTTGAGCAACCCAGTCCAGGTCGTGGCTTGGAACGTTTAATGTTACCACTCATGTACTTTAATGGGAAACATGAAACAGCAACCAGAATTACACAAGCTTTGATATATTCAGAGTGAGTGATTTTGAGGGAGAGAGAGAGTGAGTGAGAGTGAGAGAGAGAGAGAGAGAGAGTTTGTGTGTGTGTGTGTGTGTGTGTGTGTGTGTGTGTGTGTGTGTGTGTGTGTGTGTGTGTGTGTGTGTGTACAATGAATTATACAAAGACACAAGACAAGACAAGAGAAGAACTTATTTTCGAGGATAACAGATAAGCACTGGTGTGGGTTTTTTTTTTTCATCAGCTCCTCGTCCAATTTAGGGTCGACACAACAGTGAATGATAAAGGTACAATAAAGAATATGAAACACAGAAAGAGAGGGAGAGAGAGAGAGAGAGAGAGAGAGAGAGAAGTGGGTGGGGGTCGAGGTGGGTGCGGGGTGGGTGCGGGGTGGGGGGTGGGGAGAAGCATAACAAAAAGAAGTTGGAATGAAGAAGCAACAGGTCCAAATACACTTCACGTCATCTGGTGATTTTATTCACTGCGAACACTCAGCGCTGCAACATGCTTTTCCAGGCCTTTCACGACTTTAATAATAGCATTCCAGATCCCAGACAACACACACACACACACACACACACACACACACACACACACACACACACACACACACACACACACACACACACACACCCGAGGCATACACACACACACACACACACACAGACACACGGTATCGCTTCATCACGCCTGCTTGCAAGGTCCATAAACAAAAGCTTATCCCGCACACTGATTCCGTAACGTGCAATCCCAAACATACCCCCCCTGCCCAAACCACTCATAAACAACGAAGAAAGCTTGATTAATAAACCCGACACGAGACATCAGCCAGTGCACTGTTGGGCAATACCACCTAGCGCCTATCTTCTCAACGTGGAGTGATGGCCTAGAGGTAACGCGTCCGCCTAGGAAGCGAGAGAATCTGAGCGCGCTGGTTCGAATCACGGCTCAGCCGCCGATATTTTCTCTCCCCGCCCCCACTAGACCTGGAGTGGTGGTCTGGACGCTAGTCATTCGGATGAGACGATAAACCGAGGTCCCGTGTGCTAGCATGCACTTAGCGCACGTAAAAGAACCCACGGCAACAAAAGTGTTGTTCCTGGCAAAATTATGTAGAAAAATCCACTTCAATAGGAAAAACAAATAAAACTGCACGCAGGAAAAAAAAGAAGAAAAAAAAAGAAAGGGTGGCGCTGTAGTGTAGCGACGCGCTCTCCCAGGGGAGAGCATCCCGAATTTCACACAGAGAAATCTGTTGTGATAAAAAGAAATACAAATACAAATAAATAGCAAGACCGATTTTTTTTGCGCTTCTTCTCCTTCAGTGTGGAAAACTAAGACACCAGGTGCCAGTTGCATTGCTTGGTTCTAACTGTTTGAAAACTAAGACCTGGAGTGGTGGTCTTGTGCCAGTTGCATTGCTTGGTTCTAACTGTTTGAAAACTAAGACACCAGGTGGCAGTTGCATTGCTTGGTTCTAACTGTTTGAAAACTAAGACACCAGGTGGCAGTTGCATTGCTTGGTTCTAACTGTTTGAAAACTAAGACACCAGGTGGCAGTTGCATTGCTTGGTTCTAACTGTTTGAAAACTAAGACACCAGGTGCCAGTTGCATTGCTTGGTTCTAACTGTTTGACAGTTACACGTGACTAAATGCCTACGTTGATCGAACTACGCCATTGGTTATTTCCATACTACACACAGTTAGTAACGGGTTACGACCACACTAGGCTCTTCCGTCCGAGCAATGCAACTGGCTCCAGGGGCCTGCTTGTATCATTCACACATCACAGCATTCCATGCATCATCCAGTGAGCATCATTCAGGCTTGTGGTACAGCGTAAATTCTTAATCTTGGGATTTTCTGTGAAGATTTCCTTTTAGTCCCCTGTGAGTACTCACCATTTGTCACCACGCCCCTGTAGACCGTGTCTGGTATCCACCCCCCCCCCCCGCCCCTTGTTTTTAGTTTTCAAGGAAATGTATGGACTGTCATGTTATTTGAAATTCTGTTAACAAGATAGAGGTCTCTGCCAAACTATTGGGCGTTTCTTTTTTTGCTTAAGTGAGAATGTTTTCTCTCCCAGTTTGCAGCCAGAAGTACGTAATAAGTCTGATAAGACTTTCAATATCCCCCCCCGACTGGCATCAGTATATCAGAGCGCTCATTTCAATTTCATGGGGTTTTCTTGGCCAAACAACAACAACAAAACAAAACAGAACAAAAAAAACAATAACAAAACAACAACAGCAACACCCCCCCCAAAAAAACAAAGAGATAAAATGATATGAACGGAAAAAGAACAAAACAAACAACAACAAAACACCATGAACACAAAACAAAACCAAAGAACAAAACCATCCAAACCTCATGCATTATGGATGCTATTATCTCCCCCCCCCACCCCACCCCCAAACCCGCACTATCACGGTCCGGGAGGTAGAGGAGTGAAAAAAACACAACAACAGAAGACAAAAGTGACGGATGTGGATGGAGGAAGGGATGGAGGAGGAGGAGGAGGAGGAGGAAGAGACGGAGAGATCATCATGGCCTGGCTTCGCTGACGAAGATCTAGGAAGGGCGTTGTCCACGTCTGATGCAGGCACGCTCATGGCTGACAAGGCCAATGCGGGAAAAGCAGAGTCGCCCGCAGCGGTTGCAAGGGAAAGTCTGGTCTGGGTTCGCGGCTGCAGCGTCGTGGTTCTTCCTCCTTCTGCGTTTGTCCTCAAGGCTGGCCCTGCGGTTGTTTTCGAAGGAGGAGACAGCTTGGTGGATGGTGCGTCGCCAGGTCTCTCGATCAGCGGCTACTGCGGACCACTGGCGATGGTCAATGTGACAGGCACCGAGAGCTTTCTTCAAGGAGTCTTTGTATCTCTTCTTGGGTGCTCCTCTGTCACGGTGGCCAGTGGACAGTTCGCCATACAGCGCGATCTTGGGCAGGCGGTGGTCCTCCATCCTGGACACGTGCCCTGCCCAACGTAGCTGGGTCTTTAGCAGCACTGCCTCGATGCTGATAGTCTTTGCCTGCTCCAGGACCTCGACATTTGTGATGTAGTCACTCCAGTGGATGCTGAGGATGGTGCGAAGGCAGCGCTGGTGGAAGCGATCAAGCAGTCGTATGTGGTGCCGGTAGGTGACCCAGGTTTCGGAGCCATACAACAGGGTGGGCAGTACAACAGCTCTGTACACGCTGATCTTTGTGTCTTTCTTCAGGTGTTTGTTGTTCCACACTCTCTTGTACAGCCTGCCGAGAGATAGAGGAGAGACAAAGACAGAGACAGAGTGAGGGGGGGGGGGGGGGCAGGGGGGTGGGTGGGTGGAGCAGCATCAGAAGAGGAAGACTGGGGCACACTGACAGACAGACTGATAAAGTCAACAGGTAAACGGCACACGCACACACACACACACACACACACCCATGCACACCCCCCCCCACACCCCCCACCCCGAAAAAAACAACAACAACAGCTACAAAAAACAACAACAACAAATAAAAACAAAACAAAACGAAGACGATTTACATGAGACATGACAGCAGACTCTCTCCTCTTTTTGAGAGGATTCTTGTTATGGTCTCCAGCTGCTGCTGTCTGCTGTCTTTGAAGCGTTCTTATCCCTGTCCTTTTCACCTTCCTGCTTTGATACACTTCTTTCGTCGCTTACAGAAATGACAAGCTGTGAAACGTCGTTACTGTAATGACGCAAGGGTTTTTTTTTGGTGCTCGTTTTTTGTTTGTTTGTGTGTGTGTGTGTGTGTGTGTGTGTGTGTGTGTGTGTGTGTGTGTGTGTGTGTGTTTGTTTGTGTGTGTGTGTTTGTTTGTTTGTTTGTGTGTGTGTGTTTGTGTGTGTGTGTGTGTGTGTGTGTGTGTGTGTGTGTGTGTGTGTGTGTGTGCCGTATTTTTGTGTGCTGGGTAGTTTTTTTTTCTTTTTCAATGTCATCTTGTTAAGCTACTATTATCATCATTCTTCCTGTGATGATGATGATTACTACTACAACTCTTATTGTCTGTATTATTACTATAATAATAATAATTATTATTATTATTATCATCCTCAACATCATCATTATTATTATCATATATTTTATCATCACAATCATCATCATCATTATTGTTATTATCATTATGATTATGATTATTATTATCATAATCAACATCATCATTACTATTAAATTATTTTATCATGATCATCATCATCATTATTATTATTATTATTGCTGTTGTCATTTTCATGTCGCTATTGTCGTTGTTGTTCATCATCATCACGTTATGTTGATACCTACGTCAGGCAGCTGCCTCATTTTTTCTTTCTTTCTTTCATTCATTCTTTTTTTTCTCTCTCTCTCTCCACCCCCTTCTCCCCCCTAAATACTGCAGATGTGGTATGTCTCACTTGGATCAGTCCGCACGGTTTTGACACATATAGCTCATTGAAACTGAAAAAAACTGAATCCGTCGGTCGCTGCAGTTATTCTTCTTGTTGCTGTTCTTGTTATCGTCATCGTTTTTGACTCACTTGTGTAAACAAAGTGAGTCTATGTTTTAACCCGGTGTTCGGTTCTCTCTGTGTGTGTGTGTGTGTGTCTATGTGTCCGTGGTAAACTTTAACATTGACATTTTCTCTGCAAATACTGTGACATTTTCTCTGCAAATACTTTTGTCAGTTGACACCAAATTAGGCATAAAAATAGGAAAAATTCAGTTCTTTCCAGTCATCTTGTTTAAAACAATATTGCACCTATGGGATGGGCACATACAAATAAAAAATGAAGCCTAATTTTTTGCAAACTGCATTTACTGTTATATTTAAATGTTTTGTATTCTCTAAACTTGGCACTTTGATCTGATATTGTGACCCAACAAAAAGAGCAGTCATTATTATCATTTTTTGTTCAAACAGGAACTTCTTTTGCTAAGCATGGAAGTTGTATTCATTTTGCAAACGTTTTGGTGCAGATAGTAAATAAGGGAAATTACTCTGTAATTAATGCTAGGGGACTTAATTTATCACAAGTGAGTCTTGAAGGCCTTGCCTCTCTTGTTGTCATCGTCCTTGTCGCTGTTACTTACACTCTACTGTGAAAAACCCGGAAACACTTATCGACGGAGCTTGCACCGAGTGACACCAGCCGCAGAGAAACAAGGCTATAGGCTATGTATATCAAGACATCCATCCATCCCACCACACAAGCCAAGAAACTCCCGACATCCAAACGACCCGCGCGGGGGGGGGGGGGGGGGGGGGGGAAAACAAGTTCCCCATTTTCATCCATCTCTCTCCCCACTGCCCCTGTTGTCATCATGACTTTCTTTGCAGCACGCCGCATATGTGCTTGCCGCTGCTGGTGGGCCCCTTAATGTGATTTCCTTATCCAATCACCAGATGGCTTACAAAATGGCCTCGCCCGTCAGGGTACCGACACGCATGCGCGTGCCGCCGTTCCCCCCCCCCCCCCGTTCCCCAACCTCCATCCCTCCTACCGCGTCTAAAACGTGACTGCGCACGTGATGGAATGGCGCTAAATTTTGTGACGTTCTTCCTTTAAGATGTCGAGTAAAAAAAAAAAAAAAAAAAAAAGAAAAAGAAAAAAAAGTGTGTGTCCGTGCGTCGGTATGACTGTCTGTCTGAAGAACCTGTCTAGGCTGTCATGGAACGCCATCTTTTGGAGCGTGAGAGAGTGAATGATTCGTTTTACGGACTGTCATACGGATTTTTGTTTGAACAAAAAGAGATGGTTCTGAACTGAATCCAGCTCTCTCACTTTCTCGCTTTGTTTTTCTCTGTCTGTCTGTCTGTCTGTCTCTCTCTACACACACACACACACACACACACACACACACACACACACACACAGAAGCAAACACACACACACACAGAAGCACACAAACACACACAAATAAACAAGTATCCTCTAGCATTAATACACCATACCCACCCATTTAGATACACATATTCCGTGATATGATACAAATTCACCGACAACACAAGCATACACAAAACATTTCATAATTAACAACAGAAGCACTGAACAAACAGATCGACGTGTATCACTGTCAATCACGTGTGTGTGTGTGTGTGTGTGTGTGTGTGTGTGTGTGTGTGTGTGTGTGTGTGTGTGTGTGTTGCATGCGCGCGCGTGTATGTGTGAGTGAGTCTGCGTGTATGCGAGTGCACGTGCGTGCAAGTGCGCGCGCGTGGAAGGGTTGCCTTATTTCGCTGCATCAAGCCATGGAACATTAGCGTCGGCATAATTGATTACCACCAATTAGCTAACGCTGCAAATACACACACACACACACACACACACACACACACACACACACACACACACACACACACACACCGAGCGTTTTGCCTCAAGAGATAAAGGGCTATAAGAACATTTAAACAACAGTTTGCGCAGAAACAAGAGAGAGGGAGAGAGAGAGAGAGAGAGAGAGAGAGAGAGAGAGAGAGAGAGAGACAGACAGACAGACAGACAGACAGACAGACACAGAGACAGAGACTGAGAGACAGACAGAGTCCGCCTCAGAGGCATACAAGGCTGTAAGAACATTTTAACAACAGTTTGCGCGGAAAACAAGAGAGAGAGAGAGACAGACAGACACAGACAGAAAGAAAGAGAGAGCGAGAGAGAGAGAGAGACAGACAGACAGACAGGCAGACAGACAGACACAGGGAGAAAGAAAGAGAGAGCGAGAGAGAGAGAGAGACAGACAGGCAGGGAATCAGACAGACAGACAGAAAGGGAGACAGACAGACAGACACAGGGAAAGAGACAGAGAGAGAGACAGAGAGAGACAGACAGACAGACAGAGAAAGAGAGAGAGAGACACACACAGACAGGAAGAGAGAGAGAGAGAAAGACAGACAGAGACAGACAGACAAACCGGTTGTCCGTCTCAGAGGCAGACAGTAGAAGTGGGATGAGGATGACGAGGAGGAGGAGGAGGAGGAGGAGGAGGAGGAGGTTTGGCGGATGGTGGAGTGGGGGGGGGGGCGAGGGGGGGTATCCCTTTCTTCCCGAAAACAATCCAGCAAATGGCATCCATTCCAAATATTGGACCAGGGGTTGCATTTTGCAGCAGTCAGCTTTTACACCATCTATAAAATTCTGCTGGAGAAGGCCAGCCACGGTTTGCACACGGCCCCTCTTGCCGTCGTCGTCACTAAAGGATACACCACGCCGGGCGATCCAGTCGTACGGTCAGTCGAGAATCGCAGTCAGTCCCTTTGAACCTTACAGATGGCTTGCCTCAGTCCGTGTGAAATGGATGCCACATACACACACACTGCCGTACAACGCGGCTCAAACTGACATTAAAAAATGTATCTATCTATCTATCTATCCGTCTTTAGTCCTTGTCGCACAGGCGACCAGACAGAGCCGTGTCGGTGGCTGAAAAACACGTAGAATCTGAAAACAACAACACACAACAACAACAACAACAACACACACACACACACACTCACACATACATACAGAGAGAGAGAGAGAGAGAGAGAGAGAGAGAGGCAGGCATATATTCATCAATATAACTTTTTGTAAAAAAGACGTAAACAACAAACAGACAGACAGACAGACAGACACACACACACACACACACACACACACACAGAGTACGTTTCTGCTCTATTGCAGAAAGAGGAATTCTTGCTCACACACACACACACACACACACACACGCACACACCTAAGTACATTAACGCAGGTGCGTGCGCAGACACCCCCCACCCCACGCCCCCTCCTACACACTCACATAAATAATCCAATCCCTGTGAGAAAGGAATAAAGTCAAAAATTGATCCCTCCAATAGAAAGGCAATGTATCAACGAATTCCAGCATGAATTCCGGGACAAACAACAACAACAAACCTCCGCCCCCTGCCCCCCCAAACACACACACACACACACACACACACACACACACACACACACATACAGAGAGAGAGAGAGAGAGAGAGAGAGAGAGAGAATAGCCTAATTACACAATGGCTGCCTACATATGCGGGGTAAAAACGGTCATACACGTAAAAGCCCACCCGTGTACATACGAGTGAACGTGGGAGTTGCAGCCCACGAACGAAGAAGAAGGAAACGACTACTGAAGAAGAAGAAGAAGAAGAAGAAGAAGAAGAAGAAGAAGAAGAAGAAGAAGAAGAAGAAGAAGAAGAAGAAGAAGAAGAAGAGGTCCTTGTACATAATCATTACGGATTCGTGGTGCTACCCACTCTTTCGCTATTTCACCGTCAGCTGATCGAAAGACCAGCGCATAGCTGACATTGTTCAGGAAGATGAGAATACACAGCTATGTTTCGACACATGACGTCTTGTCTGTCCTACGACTGGTTAAAAGATCTCCATCGCCTTTCACGGCCATCGGGCCAGTGATTTCATACATCAACAACCATCTACCTGAAGGTCTAGTCATCAGACCCATCCACATGTAATATGCAGCTTCTGTTCAAACGTGTGTGTGTGTGTGTGTGTGTGTGTGTGTGAGAGAGAGAGTTTGTGCATGTGTGTGTGTGTGTATGTGTGTGTGTGTGTGTGTGTGTGTGTGTGTGTGTGTGTGTGTGTGTGTGTGCGTGTGTGTGTGTGTGTGTGCATGTGTGAGTATGCACAAGTTCTTATATTGATATGCACTTGTATGTATCCTAATTTCTACTGTATCTGCGTTTGTGTATGATTTAAAAAAAAAATATTTATGTGCGTATCTTGTTATGTACTATCCCCCCCCCTCAATATTCCTTGTGACCTCTGTACACTTGGCAATAAAGACATATTCTATTCTATTCTATTGTATCTACTGTGTGTCGGGGCCCGGCATGTGAAAGCAGGACCCAATCCCCGAGTGAGGTGGGCCTGCTCATCAGAGTGGCCTTAACCAAGGACACGTTACAGGGCCTGGAACCCTGATCACTGGTTAATTCCACAGTCTGTATTAACGTGGCGATAGCCTTGAGATGGCCTTAGTGGTCGGCGAGGCTCTAAGCACCATCATTTCATTTCATTTCAGTTAAGTCCACAGCCTTAACGTTTCTGCCACGGCGTTCCTGTTCCTCTTCCTTCTCTGCGTTTCCTGATGACAGTGGTCACACTGATCTTACTCAAGGAAACTTTGAACCGAGTGCTTTTCTGGGCCGTGTAAAAACATGCACTGGGATAAACTGCCTCCGTCCGGGAGATACGTTTTAGTCAACTGTGATGACAGTTGAATGCCAACCCTGTTGACACCTGATTTTTTGTCATGTTTCTTCTGTTTCAGTCAAAGATCAAGCACAGGACTATATTTTTTGTTTTCTTCTTTTTCTTTTCCTTCCCTTCTTCTTTGGTTTAGTCTTCTTTTAAAAGAATTAATTAAACCTCGTTCATTTTAAACAATTCTAAAAGATCGCATCGTAACGCATCTTATTTCAATATAAAGATTTGGAGTTCGATTCTTAAACGATTCAAACCGATTAAGCATGTGTGTTTTAAAGTATAAGTTAGTTATAAATGGCAAATATTTATGCAGTTGTTTCAAAAAGTTTCAGATCTGCATAAATTGTCTTCTTTGAGATTGTTTCATAAGTTTGTGACGCAAGGACTGAAACCAATAAAAATCAGACAAAACGTGAACCAATTCACAGCGAGGCTCTCTGCACTCGGAACCAATTTCATGTTTGATGACAAATCCCCTCCCGCTATTCTGTTGTTGTTT